>NC_044495.1:14547210-14599710 GCF_902362185.1 Chanos chanos
TTCACTTTTATTTTAGAAATTTTTAGCTTTATTCTTGAAATACAATTTTGACTTTATTCTTGAAAACCAATTTCAACTTTATTTTCAAAATTTCAACTTTATTCTCGAAATACAATTTCGACTTTAATCTTAAAATTTTGAGTATGATTATTTTTTCTGTCAAGGTGGCCCTAATACTCTCCTGTACATAACAGCATCAAACCTAGAAGTGATTATTTTCCTTGTGAAAAATAGGTATATGGACCATCTCAGTACCAGTGCTGTTTTACCCCTGCCACACTTACACACACACACACACACACACACACACACACACACACACACAATAGGCCACTTTCTTTCATGGATATTGACTGACGAGACATTATTTTGACTGACAGACACTCTACCACTCAAAAACGTGAGAAGCAACACATAGAAACTTAGCTGTTTTACCAAATCACATAACCTGTCATTCTGAGACTCCCTTTCATGCAAACCTTTGTGAAAGCATCACTCTCAGAAAACAAATCCAGTAAAAATGACCTAACTCAGGGAGTCCCATCAGTAAAAAAAAACAAGTTTTAAGTCTGGCAATTTTGTGTCAGAAAAATTCTGAGAAAGGAGACAAGATTTAAAGCTTATTTCAAAAAGCAAAACAAAGGATGCATGTCTGAAAACATTTATCCAGTGGTTCGTCCAGTACAGTTCGTCATATTAATTCATTTCGTCAAGGCAACAAATCTTTTTTTGAATGTATTGGCTCACTCACCACACACCTTCTTGGTACATCAGATGGTCCTTTGATCAAATACTAAATTTTTATTTTTCTACTTTTATCAAAAACACTAATTTTCCATAACAGCCTAAAGGTGCTCAAGCTGCATTGATTTACCCTGCCATTAACAGTGGTGGCTGCGTTGTTTTCAAATAAACATTTTTTAAAATGTCAAATGTGTGTAAGAAAAAAAATAAAAACAAAAAGCACAGGGTCTCCGATATATTATATATAATCTTGTCATTACTCTCATTCACTCTCAGAGAAGGCGCAATAATGTGGCAACTTTAACTATTGACCTTTAAGACTGAATGTAAAACTAGACTGCACAGATGAACTGCAGAAGGCATGTATTGACATATTTTGTAAATACTGATCTGCTAAAATATCTTATCAGAAAAAATCGCACTGACAACTTAATTACATTGAGGCAATTGACAAAATGAGCCTCTGTGTTAACACAGCTGAACTTTTCATTTAATGTGTGTTTGTGAAATATGGAACAAAATTCTTAATACAGGCTGAAGGGTTTTGTGGGGCTTTGTTTTAAAATCCTTTCTCAAGCTTATTTTGATGTTTTTAGAGCTTAGGTTAAGCTTGAATGACCAACGGACAGAAACAACAGAGGTGTCATTTCACTGCCTCCTGTTATACACTTTAATACTGTCTAACATATGCAGTTGTTCATGATCTGATCAATTGAGTGATGAACAGTAAGTTACCTGAGGACCCGATCGGACGCTTGGTTGGACTTGGTTCCGTTGCAGGTCTGGTGTTTCTCCTGGGCTTTGGCTAGCTTCTCTGCTGCAGCGATGGGGCATCCAGAGAGACTGTGAAACAAACACCCAAGAGGGGCATTGGTCAGGCATTCATGTATGCTGTATGCTGGCACTGTATGCTGGCCTTATAAATGGAGAGGTTACAGCCAAGATGGTCTCTCTCTTCCATCTCGTGAGCGAGGCAGGAAACCACAGAATCTTGTCAGGACCATCAGTCTTTCAGTCATCTTTATGAGTGACAGGTCTGTGACCAGAGCTAAAAATCACTAAGCTGATATATTTCAATCAGCTTAGTTCACCTCTTTTACTTCCCAAATGAGGTTGTATCTCCCTACTATTGTTTTGAAATATATAATTGGCTGGCTTGTATTGAAATACTTTTACACTAACATTCAAATCTCAAGACATATTAGGTGGTGTGTATTTTTCTCTAATTTTGTATGTGTACTACAACTCCTTTTACTGGCTGTGATTCCCATTGAAATATACATATAATTTTATTACTCTAATTGTGGCTGATAGTGAGGCGTGTGTGTACTTGCTTTTGCTAAGGTAGGTGGAGATTTTACTTAAAGCACACTATTCTACTGGGGGCACTTTTGCTAAGGTAGGTGGAGATTTTACTTAAAGCACACTATTCTACTGGGGACAAAGAGGGGTCTAAAAAATAATCAAAAATCATAGCCCCAAAAGACTGAAAAACAAACAAACAAACAAAAAAACAAAACAAAAATAAAAACAAAAAATAGCATAGGTGCTTTTTATGAAAGATATTTTTGTTAATAGTGAAATTATGTGTGAAAGTATTTTGGGCTTACGCTGAGGCTAAGGGTTAATGTCAGGGTTTGGCCAATAATCTGAACATTTGTCATAATGGAAGTTGGTCAAACTCTAGCATACAATATATGTGTGTGTGGGTGTGTGTTTGTGTGTGTGTGTATGCATTATTCATGCTATATGTTCAATATCTGTCAAAGAGGTATAATGCACTGCCATTGTGATGAAAAAAGGAAGCATTCAAAATTTGTGAATGCACATGTGGGAGTGACTGTGTGAGAAGGGTGTGTATGTAGGTGTGTGTGTGTGTGTGTGTGTGTGTGTGTGTGCATTATTCATGCTATATGTGCTATATTTGTCAAAGAGGTAAAACATGCTGCCATCTTGATGGAAAAAATATGTGAATGCATGTGTGAGAGTGCCTGTGTGAGGAGGGTGTGTGTGTGTGTGTGTGTGTGTGTGTGTATGTGTATGTTTATGTGTGCGTACGTGTGTGTGTGTGTGTGTGTGTGTGTGTGTATGCGTGTGTGTGTGTTTGTGAGGTGTCTGTCTGTGCATGTGTGTGTAAAATGCCCATAGACATCCTGCCAGTTGACTGTGTGTGTGTGTGTGTGTGTGTGTGTGTAGTGGGTGTGGAGAAGAGAGGCGGTGCCAGGTGTGCCAGTCTACTCCCTGCCTGGGTGTCATTTAGGTGCTAATGGGTTGTGCTGAGTTTTGGCCCCCACACCAGCTGCTGAGGGTGACACCTCTTCATTGCCAGGCGCCCAGAATATCTCTGTGTCTAACAGGGAAAAAGGCTGCTAACCTCACCCCTTATTTTACCAACCCTCCGCTCTATTAAAGTGACAGTGATTCTGTTAAGAACAGAATGATTAGAAAATGTTTTTTTTTTTTTACACTGACTCCTAAATCCTAACTCTCAGATTATTAAGTGTGGCTTATATAAAAATATTATTGTATAATATTTAATATTTTTTATTTACCATAGTAATGCTCAGTGAACAGAGCAGATGCAATTTTATGAGTACTCAAGAAAAATGCACTTCTGCATTTAATTTAATTCACACAGGTTTGAACAGGAGATGAGATCATGCAGATTTGAATTGGGATTGTGATTCAGCTGACTTTGAAGTATTGAATAAATGTGTTTTTAACATATGATGCATTGCATGACTGTGTTGGAAGACTGAACGTAAGGACGCAGTAAATACAGGGCAGTGCTGTGACCAGAGATCACCCCCATAACAACTTTATGACAGCTTCATATCAGACCAAACGTTAAAGGAATATACAGAACAGTTCACTTTTCGCCGATAGAAGTCAATGTCTCACAACAAAATGTCATATGCTGCTTAAAAGAGGTGTTTTGTTCATTATGTTAAAGGACTATTCACAAAAGTTGCATGAAAAAAAAAAAAAAAAAACGCAATCACTTTTTTAAAAAAAAGGGGAAAAAACGCGAGTGTCAAAATAAGGGACGTGACAGTCCAAAATGGAGGGAAACACAAGGCTCCATTTGTGATTTAAAAAGAAAGAGAAAAAGAAAAAGAACTGAAAAGAGTGGAAAGCCAGTAACTGTGGTGGGTATTCATTGGATAGTGGAGATGCTCTGACCAGACTGGGAAGAGCTCACCTTCTGTGGGAATTCCTGTTGCTATTAACGTGGCCGCGCCCGGAGCAGCCCGGCGTAGGACACTTAAGAACATTCTCATACATTGCAAGAACTTGGCAGCAGATAAGAGAAGGGATCAGAGACAGGAACAGTTAGTTCATCTCCATCAAGCATCTGAGAGCCTCATTCAGAAGAAGCACTACCGTGATGTTTCCAAGCATTGACACAACATTAACATGCAGAGGCATGCAAAGATGGAGGGAGAACCCAAAACACAGTAACATATGAACCAAACACAGCACGATAACTGTGGTTTACCACAGATGGACAGTATATGTTCACTCTACGCTCTGTGCCTTGTCTTCATGTGTGAATCTTAAGAAGCTCCATAATACTGCAACCAAATGCAAGGTTTGAAGTGCAGTCTTATAAGTACGTGGCTTTGGAACCAGTGCAGTCGTGTATGAAGCTCCAACAGTACTGGTGATGTGATGATAAAGTAATGGGTTCTTTTTTCCTCTTTTTTTTTTTCTTGTTTCTTGTTTCTTGCTTTTTCCTGTGTATGCGAATTCTCAAATATAGTTTCCTACAAAATATGCTTTATAAATACATAAACAATTTTAGATTTACTGAAATACAAGGTTTCCTCATCTTAATCAGGTTTGTTTGTTTGTTTGTTTGTTTGTTTGTTTTTAACACACATACTCTAGAGAAAATGAGAAATTGGAGAATTTGATAGGACAAATAGAAGGCACTCTCCCTCCAGTCCAGGCAATGTATATTGTTACTGGCCCAGAGACGGTCCTTTATAAGCCTATGTATGCGCCAGCAATCGCCATAACAACGGTCTGGAGTCCACACCGACTCCCAATTAGATTAATGAGGGTGGAAGAGGGTGGAGGACCCAGACTATGGCCAGAGGAAAGTGGGCGAGTGGAGTGGGTGGCAGACGGAAAGGGTTTCTCCTCATCTTTATCATTATCACCTCTTTACTCCCCCTCACCTTCGTTTGCATCTCTCTCTCTCTCTCTCTCTCTCTCTCTCTCTCTCTCTCTCTCTCTCTCTCTCTCTCTCTCTCTCTCTCTCTCTGGTTTACATATTCATTACCTTACGGAAGCTGTAATTGGAAAGAATATCCTCCCCCACTCCAGTCCCCACGGACTGAGAGATGGTGGGTCACACTGTAAGTAACAGCATGGCTTATGGCTTGTTGCCTCAAATGACATACTGAAAGCACTGGGAATCAAACAGTCCATTAGGACAGTATGGGGAAAAGACAGTACAAAGGCAGGTCAGCCAGTGTCACTGGATGGATATATTTGTATCTTTTACTGTAACAGCATCAGTGTGGAACAGAAACAGGGATGAGAGAGATATGTCCCTGCATATTTGTAGATGTAGACAGAAATAAAGCAGGTGTAAAAAAAATAAGGAGAGAATGAAAGACATCCTAATGTTGCCATCACTCCCCTGCATAGTCCTCCTGTATCAGCCAAGTGTATTGCAAATTGCAAATGAAATGAAGACCCGATGGCATCAATAATGCATTGTTCACTCTGGAAGACAAATGTGTTAAAAAGAAGAGTTTGAGAGCCAGCCATCTCTACAGGGTTTTGAATGTGTGACAGATTTGTTTTAGCCTGCTGTAGGGGGAATCAGGGTCCTCTCCAGGCAGGGTATTGACCACACATTGACGGGGGGAGACTCACGCCATGGCTGCTCCGTGGCAGGTAATGCATTTTTTAACAGAGACCTGTCAATAACTCCACACATTCACACCAGGGCACCTTTTAGCAGCATAACACATACCACAGGAAAAGCAAAAGGGCAGAGGATTGTGTGTGTGTGTGTGTGTGTGTGTGTGTGTGTGTGTGTGTGTGTGTGTGTGTGTGTGTGTGTGTGTGTGTGTGTGTGCATGTGTGTGTGTGTCTGTGCATCCAGTTTAGTTGTGTATTTACTATATGAGTATCTATTTGTGACTCTGTGTGTGTGTGTGTGTGTGTGTGTGCATCTAGTTTAGTTGCGAATTTACTATACGAGTATCTATTTGCGACTGTGTGTGTGTGTGTGTGTGTGTGTGTGTGTGTGTGTGTATCCAGTTTAGTTGTGTATTTACTATATGAGTATCTATTTGTGACTGTGTATGTGTGTGTGTGTGTGTGTGTGTGTGTGTTTGTGTGTGTGCATCCAGTTTAGTCGTGTATTTACTATACTAGTATCTATTTGCGACTGTGTGTGTGTGTGTGTGTGTGTGTGTGTGTGTGTGTGTATCCAGTTTAGTTGTGTATTTACTATACGAGTATTTATTTGTGACTGAGTGTGTGTGTGTGTGTGTGTGTGTGTGTGTGTGTCTGTGCATCCAGTTTAGTTGTGTATTTACTATATGAGAATCTATTTGTGACTGTGTGCATCCAGTTTTGTTGCATATTTACTATATGAGTATCTATTTGTGATTGTGTGTGTGTGTGCATTTGTGTGTGTGTGTGTGTATATATCCAGTTTAGTTGTGTATTTACTATATGAGTATCTATTTGTGACTGTGTGTGTCTGTGTGTGTAAGGCTATGATTTTATTGGGTGTGAATTTAGTACTGCTAGTCTAACTGAGTCTTAGTGCCGCTAGTCTAAGTGAATCTAAATGTGTGTCATGCAGTAGTCGTTCCCATAACAGCTGATTACAGTGCTCCCTAAATCCTCTTTGGTTCAACTTTACCATCCAAGGTTGAACAATCAGGCCTTGGTTCAAAGGGCTCTGTATAATCTAGCCTTTTGTATTAACTAATTTTCTAGGCTGTCGTTAAATCTGTCAGTTGGTTTGATTACCGCCCGGATCATTTGACACTGTAACGTTGTTTTTCTTTTCTGCAGGTTTAATGAAACGTGTAAAAGATGATTGACTGGAAGATCTGTACAAGGTGAATGAGAATGAATATAAGGATGATACACTTACACACACACACACAGAGTGAGACATTCTCTCTCTCTCTCTCTCTCTCTCTCTCTCTCACTCTCTCTCTCTCTCTCTGTCTTTCTCTCCACTTGAGGCTAACGTTTATTGTTAGCAAAGGTTATTCACAATACTAAAGCTTCAGTAATCAGTATTTATTCATGCCAATTTAATCGAGCAAATAAAATAAAGACTTACAAGCTCCTTTTCAAAGAGAAAAAAGGCAAAAATGTGAAGACACCTGGGAGTGAGGTGCTGTGCTCTGCTAAACGACATGGCTCTGTGTTGCCTGAAGGTCTCACAAGAACGCAACTGGTACTCTTGAGAGGTGTTTCATAGGTTTGCTATTTTTCATGACAAATCTTTTGTGGGGATTTTTATTTGATGGTATACTACTGAAGCACAGACGTGGGTGAGCGACCATGTAGTAAACAAAGGATTGAATAGAAATTATTAAAACGCATGCAAAGGTATTTTAGAAAAAAAAGAAAAAATCATGCCATTGTAAATGCTTTCATTCTTTAAACACTGCACGAATATGAACACTTCCAAAACACCAAGCACTTGAAATGTACAAAAAAAAGAAGAGAAAGAAGAGACAAAGGGAGAGAGAGAGATAGAGAGAGAGAGGGGGAGACAGAGACAGAGAGATATCACTCCTGAGATGTTGAGTGAGTTTGATGAGCTTTTGTGGGGCTTACTTTCTGGGGGTACCCGGTCTTTATGGGGACACCCAGACAGGCTTCGATGGTGAGGGTACAACCCTGTCACATGACCCGTGCCATCACAACCTGGCGTTGGACACCGACTCTCTTTCTTTTCAGAGCGGGACGAATCTAGTGAGAGAGAGAGAGAGAGAGAGAGAGAGAGAGAGAGAGAGAGATTTCATTAGATATACTTTGCGCATCTGTGACTGCTGCATATGTATATGAGCATCACCTCAGAAGTTCCATCATAGTAGTGTTTTGAAGTAACGTGCAATGGAACTGAACTGAAGATGGTTTAGAATTTGTTATAGAGATTGGAGACTCAGCTTTGAATAGCTCGTGTTTTTAACATAGTGAACAAACTAACAACATTTCCTCTGAATCTTTAAATTAAATATGATTACACTTATGCAGTGGATAATATACTTTAACTCTCATTTAATTAATGGAGTGTACATTAAATTTAGTCAAATCTATGACTGGTGTATGAGGAGTCATCAGAGGATGTGGGTGCATTATGTGTAAACACCTAATAAAACAATAATAATAATTCCTATCCCAGCAGGGAACAACTTCTTCCTTGTCAGTGTTCCTCCCCAACACGCTATGTTACCTTCCCTTACACACTCACACACACACACACACACAGGCCCTGATCATCTTTCTCCGGTATCATCGCCAACCCAAAGCTAAAGGAATTGCCATGCATGCGTTTGTCCTTCTCTCTCTCTCTCTCTCTCTCTCTCTCTCGCTCTCTCTCTCTGTCTGTCTTGCTCTCTCCCCCTTTCCCACTCCATCTCCCTCTCTGGCTACTCATATTGATGAGAAAGCTTATGGAGAAAAAAGGTCATTGTTGGGGAATGTAAGTGCTAGCTGAATGCCAATTCAAGGCTCTGTTTTCACACCTGGACACACATCTGAACCATATCATTTTGTTAATGTTTTGGTTAGACTTCTTTCTTCATATTAATAGCTCCGAATTAGTCGGCAACAAGTATGAATAGTCGAAGTCTTATACATGTTTAAGTTACATAACACCTTACATTTTGCCCCAAATCCGTGTGTATCCCTGTGTTATGTACATTTTATCTGGATACAGGATGAGTAGGATGGAGGATATAGGTGTGTATTTGCAGTGTATTTGATTAGAAATGTAGCTGAATCACTCTCTGAGGTTCTAATGCATCGTGAGAGACCGGGCTGATTAAAGTTTTAACAACGGTGTAACTTGGTAACAGGCATTATATGACCTCAGTATCAGAATAATCTCAGAGCCAGACAGATAGAGAGAAAGCAAAAAAACAGAGACAGAGAGGGAAAGACGGTGTGCTAAAGGAGAGTTGAGAGTCTGCGTGAACGAACAGCCTATGATTATATTTACACTACATTACCCTATTTGCTGTAGATATTAAAAATCAAAGAATATATGTGACATTCACGCATCATTTGAAAACCCTAAAGGCATTAATTACAAACATTATTGGAATGGAGCTCTTTACAGTTTTTTTGTTCTCTGTTTGTATCTAAGATTGCTCTTTCCTGGTTTGTCACATGTTTGCGTTGAGTGTAGATGAATACCAGAGGATTAGGAGTGTTCTACATGTCTATTTGAGTAGTCGGAAATTCCATCTCTTTCCACTACTCACTCCTGCTAGAGTATTCTCCACTTGAATTCATGAAGTGTCCCCACAGTGTGCTGCACAAACCTATGCACACTAACAGACATTTTTTTTACACACACACACACACACACACATATATGCACACACACGCGCACACACGCACACACACACACTGGCGCCAATCCCCTTTTGCTGTAGCAGGCTGTGAGAGGGCATAAGAATGGAGAGAAAGGCGTGTGTGTGGTGTGGAATACATATTAGAAAGTGGTCGGTATTGATTGTGGCTCAGGACAGGCCAGGCTTTGCATAGCAAATAACCCCATTACCATAACGCAGAGCGGGGGATAATTAATGTGCAGCTCCATGGTTCTGCCGTTCGTTATCGGTCATTCTGATACCGTTCAATTTCCATCTCCTCCTCACTGCTTCTCTGTAGACGCCCTCCCTCTGTACCTGACAGAGCTCTACACTTTTCAAAATCATAAAGCCCCTTACACAGGCTCTGCCTGTTCTTATCTGTGCAGTGGAGAGATGTTATCGTGGAGTAATGGCCTCCCATCCCTCATCATTCCGACATTACTCGTAGATACTGTCTGCCCAGCATCCTAGCCTAATGTCCTTTAGTGTGGGCTGGCATTTTTGACTCATACTCTGTGCCAAGACTGAGAGTCTTCGGCTCTGTGTGTGTGTGTGTGTGTGTGTGTGTGTGTGTGTGTGTGTGTGTGTGTGTGTGTGCACATCATGCTACTATAGCACAACCCTCTCTGTTCAGAGACCTTACATTTTATATTGTCTACCCCATCACAACCATCGCATATATCCATCTAACTCCAGTCATATATCTAGTCATATCTGACTACCTAACTAACTACCTATCAGACTAACTAATTAACTGACTGCTATAAGATGAATACACACACACACACACACACACACACACACACACACACACAGATAGATAGATAGATAGATAGATAGATAGATAGATAGATAGATAGATAGATAGATAGATAGATCGATCTTGGTATGTATTACAGAGAGCTGTAAGAGTCATTTGAAGCAGAGACTGTTTCTACGATAAGGAATTGCCAAAGAACAGTATGTTTTAATTCATCTCCAATGTCAGGGCTGTACTCTACAGCACAGAGTCAGCCCTGAGCTACTGTAAAGACAGCTTCAGCTAACACTGTAACCCAGCGATGAGACCTGCTGTCCTCTTAACCTGGACAGATTACCATGATGTATGTCTGACAAGAGTACTGTCTGATGGGGCTGTACCAGCTTATTTCAGCAACAAAAACTGCTATAACCATAGCACTGCGACCAGTGTTCAGGCTGACTGAATAACTTGCCCTGAGTTGAGAATGAGGTGTCTGTGTGTGAGTTACACTTCTGGAGAATCAGAAGGCATTTGGAACAGAAGACTGTATGTAAGGTACATGTTGTACCAATAACAAGACTACAGTTTTAGGGGGAAATCCCAGTGGCTATCTACCCGAGTTTGCTAGCAATTTTTCACGCCTAAGTGCCTGAATATTGCTAATATGATGATAAGTACAATAAGTATGGAGAACTGTCTTCCTCAAGTACTGTCACTGAATAATTGGTGTCATAACAATAATGAATTATTGTTAAGAGATGTAAATGCTGTTCTTATTAGTTCGTTTTTGTTTGTTTTGTTTTTGTTTTTTTTTTTTGTTTTTTTTAAAAGAGTAAAGGACATCCTGTTTCACTGCTGACTTAACTGTGTATTGCCTAATTTTCACAGCTGATGGTACTTTTGTACAACCATCTTAATTCAGACAGTCTCAGTCCATTTTAAATGGTCAAAACTGTTCAAAACTCCACACCGCCCAAAATGGTTATAGTCCTCAAACGCTAAGTAACATCTTCAAGACAGATGGAGAGAGTTTCTCTTTTGACAGATTCACGCAGGCTTTATACAGTGCAGCAATTGAGCTGCTGTTGTAATGGTGGTGTCTCATTAAGCCACTGATCTGTCACCTGCATCAACTAATACTCCTGCTCATTCCCAAGTGGTTGAGCCTGATTAGGTGAAGGAACTATGTCAGTATGCACATAAGCTGAAGAGACAGAAACTATTCAGAGTGGAATTTTGTGGCATCTAAAACAAACAAACAAAAAAAACATTACAACGTCACTTATTATGAACGTCACAAAAACTCCACATTGGGGGGTGTTTTGCTGAATTCATTTAGGTACAAAAAACCCCCCAATTCACTCACCTTTAGTGTAGTACGCTTTCTTCATACCTTCGTGATGCAGTCGAACTTTACGTTCCTCTGCGCAGCTGTGCCGTAATCCGTGATTCTCCTCATGCATCCTAATCCCATCCCTCCTGCCTGCCTCGGAGGCCATTTTGTCTCTCATGGCTTTGGCCCGCTCGGACTCCAGTGCAATGGCTTTCTCCAGCAGGGACAAGTTGCCCTTCGTCATGTCAAAGACCTCTTCAGACCGATCGGACGTGACAGACGTAGTATCCTCGTCACGGTCCTGATACCCGTCATTTTCCCTAGCGCAGCTGGAGAAAGTTTTGGAGCGTGGGCTGAGCTGCTCCTCCAGTTTCATCAGGTTTACCATGTCAGAGTAGTTCCGCTCCAGAACGCGGCGTTCCTCCGGACTAGGTTGCTGCTGTTGTTGGCAGCCTCCGTATACTCCCATTTGGTTCTGAGTCGGATCAGCGTACCCAGTTCGCTCTGTGGACTGGGACTCGCTCAGTTTCCGTGCTAGGTCAAAGCACTGGTTCCTCAGACACTCCAAGCTGCTCAAACACACCTCCTCGTCCCTCTCCTCGAATGACTGTCCGTTCATGGTGGGTTTTCCCTGTCCGAAATTGGGGTCTGTACTGTTGCCTCTCCCGCAGCCACCGTGGGCACCAATGTCCCCGTTTTCGACCCCCTCCTCCTCGTATGCCCTTTGGTCCAGATTATCTGAGAGCACTGCGCCATGACCCTGTGCTAGCAACTTCAGAGAGTCCACTGTCTCCCTCACTACATCACTGTCCACATCCACGCTCAGCTCATTTTTTCGTGGTCCTCCCTCATTCTCTTCCTCTTCGTCATCATCTTCTTCTTCCTCCTCCTCTTCCTCTTCTTCCTCTTCTTCCTCCTCCTCTTCTTCCTCCTCAGCACTGTTGGAGGAGTTACTATTCATCTCTGACTCCGTCATGGCCCGGTAGGCAGCGTCCTCTGCAATCTTGCCCAAGTTGAGGAGCGATTTGGCCACCAGTTCATCATAATTGTCATATTCGTCGTTGTTATTGTCATCTTTCTCCACTGGGCTACCGGATTTGGCCAAGTCATCATTCGTCTGATCTTCCTCCTCTGTAGAAGAAAAACAAATTCAATTTTATCTTGTTTTCTCTGCCATTAAAATGGATCTTGGTGCTGTGTTTGTCTACTGAAAATCAGATAAGCAGCTTTCTGTACTGCTTGGTAATGCACTTAAACAACAGCAGCTCCACTTAATGTATGTCCAACAGACATAATATACTACTGTGCAGTCTGCTTTCAGAAAAGAACACACAGATATACTTTTATCATGTGTCATAGTTTCTGTGAAAGACTGGAGTTTCTAAGAATTCACCTTCTTGTTTTGAAAATCAGCTTTATCTGTCTTCCTTAGAGTAATTGGTAAGTAATGTGGTCTCACTGTCTTTGAGGTGAGATATTTGATGACAACCTTCTGAGTTCATAACTCTGAAAAGCTGAAGTCATTGTGTTGATGATTAAGTCTACAGTTGGGGAAAGATAATGACAACTTCAAGTTTTATTATAAACTTGTGGAATGGTGGAGTAGCTTCATTGGTTCATACCTATAAGCATTATATAACACTCTCCCTAACTTTTCTTAGCTTTTGCTACTCACAGAATTGTTTCCCTCATGAGTTAAAATTTTATTACTATTTTATTATTGTGTAACACTGATGCTATCCTTAAAAAAAAACACAAAAACAAAAACTTTTGTTGACAGTCTGCCACTTCCATTGGCTGTTTCATCCGATTTGTTTTATCTGATCCTTGAAATATCTTGTCATTTCTTGTCATTGCTTAACTTAATGGAGATGAGCTGTAAAAGATTCTGGATCCTCACTCTCATCCGTAATTTTAGACTCTCAATTACAGCCGTGACTGCCCCACCCCCCATCCGCCACCACCCCTCTTGGCCACTCCACGTTTCCATCCTGAACTGGCAGGAACACATTGCTGTCAACAGCCTTACATACACCTCCTGCAACACTGCAGAGGGGTGGACTTTTTTTTTTTTTTTTTTTTTTAAACGGGCTTTGAGATGATAAATATGAGTTTGATTCATTCAAAGAATAAAAAATAGCTGACCTGTAAATTTCACTGATGAGGTGTTAATTAATCAAACCATTAGTGACAACTGCATATCTTCAAAAGACAGGATGGTTATTTGCACAAGACGTTTATCGGAAGAGCCAGAGATACAGACAGGACGCAAAGGGCTACTTTGGACCAAAAGACTTCTGTAACAAAAAAAATCTTTTGTAACAATTTTTTTTTTTTTTTTTTGAGGAGTAAGACCCATCACAAGTGCCAAGCTGAGGGTTTAATTTTTCTTCTGCTTGAAACATGCCACAGAAAAAGCAATTTGAAGAGCAATCAAGGTACACAAAGGCGCCTGGGAAGTGGAACAGATTGTGGGGAGGTGGTGGCAGAGACTCTGAATTGGCTGGATTAGCGTTACTATGATGTGCGTGCCATGGAGAAGACAGAGGAATCATAACAATACCACCGCAGCCACATCTGAGAGATTAAAATCTGTTTTTCACTTCCTCTTTCTCTCACTCCCTCCGAGAGGAACCAATGACATACATTTATGTGTTTTGATACAAATCCATTAAACTGTCCTCTGGTCTTGAAGTGCAATACACAATTACTTTTGTTATTTGTTATATTGCAAAATGTAATACTTGACGAGCATTACATATATTTTGTCTCAGGATTGAGGGAAGTCCAAGCAGCTGTCTTTCTCGTGACCGATGACATACTAAGACAAGCTCACAATAAGAAAAACAAAGTCCGTCCAGCAGGGTTAACAGCAGTCCGGTTGGAGGTTCTGTACCTGACAGGACTTGAGAATAGAGTTGGATCAGATTGTTACAGAGGCTGGGGGAAGAAGCTGGGGCCTGCTGTATCTAGTGCTGAGGATGTTTTAGAGAGATGAGGCATGCACATACACAGGAAAGGGCCTACTGCTGCTACTGACCAACATCCCACAGATTCCACATAGACATGACCACTCCCACAAATAACAGCTCTCCTAAATCACAAGCTCACTGCTGATAGATCAACCAGATATATTTGTATAAGGTTACAGTTAAAATACTAAGAGTTGCTCAGTGAAAAACACCAAGGTATGCTTGGTCAATCTGAATTATGAACACACAACCCCACAGTGGCAGAAAAACAGGAACAATGTGATGGAATGAAATTGTGTGTGCAATTCTGTGTGTGTGATTTTTCATTTAGAGGAAAACTAAGGAAGGTACGACTGCTATTGCAATGTACTACAACTCAAATTAAGAGAAATTGGTCCTCTCACCTTGGTCCTGACTGGGAGTGTTCTCATACTCCTCCTCTTTCTCTTCTTCCTCTTCCTCCTCCTCCTCCTCTTCCTCCACCACCTCCTCTACCACCTCCTCATCATCCTGCTCTATTTCCTCTTCCTCATCTTCATAGTCTTCCTCACCATTTTCCACCTCTCCGTCCTCCTGTTCCACCTGCTCCTCGTTTTCTGAATACTCCTCTTCCTCCTCTCCCTCGTCTTCCTCCCCTCCTTCCTCTTCTTCCTCCTCCTCATCCTCATCCTCTTTTACATCCATCTCTTCACCCTCATCCATCTCGTAATACTCGTCCATAGAGTGGTTATCCACGTGGCTTAGAAAATGTCTCCTCTTAAGGCCTGGCTCCAGTGACAGTCTGTCCTGGCCTTTTCTCTTCTTTGCCAGTGGGCAGCCATACACACTGCAGGAGAAGGAGAGAGAGAAAGATGAGAGCCAATTATCAACCACCCTGCCAGCTCAATCTCAGTCGTCTGTCTTTTGTGTCCCTTTCTCGTTCTCTGAGCAGAAGGAGGCTTCCACATACACAAGGACTTTTTTTTTTTTTTTGCAGTGATGTAAAGCTGGCAGTTCTTGTATATCAGTGTATGCCATAGCATTTTTTTTTTTGCTTACTGTTCAGAATTCCCAGTTGCACTCATTACTGCTTTGTGGTAGGATGAATCATTAGGACTTCTTTTACAGATGTCAAGGGGTAAAACACGGTGGACTAAGACTGCTTGGGTTCATTGACTGATGGTGTTATTTAAGGTAAATCAAAAAGTTCCTTGTCTCTTTTCTAATTTTAAGTCAGGCAATAAATGCAGAATTATGGTTCAGAGGTTTCAGAGAATGAGAGGATGTATGAGTGGGATGAATAGATGAATTAAACGATGAACTACAGAACATTACAAGCTCAACAGTAGCCTATCTGCAGTCACAAAACTGGGAAAGCCTTCCTTTCTCTAGATTTTTTTCTCCTACTAAGAGCAGATGAAAAACAAGAGGCTTTTACTGAGGTTTATTTGCTAAGATTTTTTTTCAGGGAGAGAAATTAGAGAAAATATTTGTACTTGAAAAGTAATTCCTTAAGGGTTGGCTTGAATGGCACGACTTTTTCAGAATCAAGGGTGGTTTCAGACATCTAACCCAAATCAGTTTACTCAAAACATTTGTTGTGTTTCTCGTTCAGAGGTTTCAATAACATAGATTTAGAATGCTTTAGTATGACGGATACTCCAAACTAATATATTCTTAAAATACATTATTGCATGGATTTGCTAAAAGTCAGTGACATATTTTAGTAAAATTAGAGACTTAGAGAAAAGGAACATTCTGGAAGTATTTTTCATCAACCACTACATTACATCCACGTAAGCACACAGAGATACTTTTCTATACATCCATATACCACAGTGAACCACAGAACACTCACACGGGCAGTTGTATCTGTTTAAAAGCCATACAGCCTAATTACAAAACAGTTAAAAACTGACTGGACATTTCAGTTTTAGAAAGGGCATTGCGGGGGCACTTTGGTGAAGATGTCTTTGGCTGTCTGATCAGTCTTTTGGACTAATACCTTCGGTGTACTCTCAGTTAGGTCGGCATTCAGCTGTGAGATGCGTCTCCATTGTGTGAGTCAAAACAAACACACACCACACATACAAACACACACACATGCACACACCCAGCTGAAAACGGGCTCTAATATGAACAAATAAATGCTATTAGTTGGGATGAATCAGGCTGAAGTACATCAGCGGTTGAGCTGTTTGGACATCTCCAAAGAAAACAGGCACAGACTGAGGGCTGGTGCCCGGGGTCATAGTAATTCCCTTTAGAGAGGTGCATGCTAAAGCTCTCCACTGTGGAGTAGAAATCTGCTGAGGATGACTGTGCATGTCTAACATTTACATATCAGTTGAAAACTTTGTTTTTCCATGAAGAGAATAAGAAGGAAAATCACAAAGTAGTTTCTGTTCAGACAGAAGCCGGTACACACAAATATACACACGCACATAGACACACACACACACACACACACATGCACGTGCACACACACACACACGTGCACACACACACACACACACACACACACACACACACACACACATTTCTAATCTAATGTCTTCTCTGTCAGCACGCACTGCACCTCGAGCAAAAATTACTCAGTGCAGCATCCATCACTCAGCCTCCGAACTGACTGACTGGCAGGCTCAATCTCCCTGAACTCTGGGATTACTTAATTGGGCAACCCCTCCAACCAGGGTGTTGTTTCATTAATCTGATCCGCAGCAATGGAACTCATTCCAGGGCTGCCAAGTAGACTAGACTCCCTGATTTTCTCCTGGGAGGAGTCCTCAGCGTGGTGATCAATAGTGCTTGTGACCAAACATCTGAAAAGCACATTAAAATGCCACTCACCCCATCTTTGTGCCCTCTAAATAAATCAAGGGCCAGTCCCTGCAGGTCTGATGTCTGCAAGCGCGCGGTCAGACAGGCAGACGGATGGAGAGATTCTCTCTTCCTCTGTCTGTCTGTCTTTCAGAGTGAATGAGTTTTGGGTTGACTCAAAGCCCCTGAGATGTCCCAGACAGATGTGGGGACACTGCAGTGGTTAACAGGCAGGCAGTGCACTGACAAGTATTAATGCATTTCCACTGACACCGTCATTAAACATAGAACTTATTCCACTCAATTTCATATCAAAGAGGACCAAAGGCACTGAGATGCTCCAGACACACTCAACAAGCGTATCATACAGACGTTATCCTGAAAATACAAACCATCATTTACTTCCGTATTTGAATTTGATCTTGGCTGATTGGATGACCTGACTGTCAGTATCTTAGTGGGTATGGACTCCATGCTTATGTTACTCCTGCATTGTCACTGAATGGTTCCTCCTGTGTCTCCAAATCCCTCAACCCAGCGCGGTGACCTTGAGAAAGAACAAGTGTGCTCAGAGGCCCTACTGTGCTTAAATAAAAGTGAAAAAACACACTGACAGTTAAGAATAATCAGTGCTGAGGTACAGTATGTACACCTCTCTTCATAGGTTCATTAAGAAGGTGGAGTATAGAAGAAAAGCAACAGGAATGCTCTGCTTCTGAAAAGCATATCAAAGCTCCAATGTCTGTTTATTTGTTTGTGCGCGTGCGTGTGCCTGCGCGTGCGTGTGCGTGTGCATGTGTATGAATGAGCGTGCTGGCCCACAATGGGTGTGACTGGCACATTGATACAACAAGAAATAGATATTTTGAATTTATATGGTTGAAAAATATTTGAAATGCCTAGAACTTATCTGTTTTTTTTTTGGTTTTTTTTAGTTTAGCAGTCAGTAGTCAGATAACGGCTTCATCTCTGCAGTTGGACAGCCAGGTTACCTCATAAAAGCCAAGTAATCAGCATAGCTAAAAATGACGGCATTAGAATAGTGAGCAAGCTAGCTGCAGGATTTCAGTAAATATCCGATTTCTAATTTCTTAGTCTAAACTAAATAAGTACCAAACTATGTTAGACTTGATCATCCCAACATAAAAGCGTGAGATACAAGATGACTCAGTCCAGTCAGTCCGGTCAGAGGTTAACTGTGATCAGTTAACCTCTGCTGGGTTAACTGATCACAGTCCACTTGACTGGATCGTTAATAAACATGTTCTCCGGTGTCTAATGTAGAGAAACATCAGTCTCATCTTTCCCAGTTTCGACTTGACTAAAAATAAAGCTGAATAATGAGAGCTACAAGGGAAATTTTATGTTTTAACACCATAGATATCTGCCTTTTTGTCTTGCTCTCAAGGAGCGCACCAGTTTCTTCCCCCTCCATAGGCGTGTGGTTTCCAAATTTCCGTCTGTCTCTGTGTCTGGAGTGGATGATTCATCCATGCAGGGCGTCTTGGCTCCGATTCCCACAATCTCTCTACTGTCGCTGTGTGACCTTGGGCATGTCACACATACACACACTCACTCACCACACGCCAAGCTCAGCAATTAAAATTCCACACGCAATTAAGAGCCAGTTGAATAAAAAGACTGCAGGCATTGTGTGTGACTGAAGAGGAGGAGCTATTGCAAGATTTCATTTTTTTTTTTTTTCTTTTTCTCCTTGTCCTTATCCATATGTAAATCTATGCAAGAGTGTTTTCATACACTGTGAGAACTTGCTTCAGTTCCCTTGTTACTGAATGGAATTCTCTTAGTCAGCCCAGATTATACAAAAAAAAGGTTCTATCTGTTATCTATGTAGACAGGAAGATACATACACAAATGCACACCACACTGAACACGTATATGTGAACTTTGCCTCACTGTTAAATTATCATTCACATACTAATGTGATATTTTGTGACCTAAATGCTGCCCTTCCATGAAAATCTTCTAGTTGAGGACTTTGCAAGAAAATTTCACACACCGAGCACTCCAATTAGTCCATTGAAACCAGATCACGTTGAAGGTGTAGCTCAGAGTGACAAACTCATTGAAAGAGATTCCTGGCATCTCTGGATTATGCTGTGGGAACCTGTGTACTATGAAGTTCATGGCTCGCTTACTGTTGCAGGCTTTATTAGCTGTAATGGTAAGGCTCACGCTCCACAGGGGTCCAAGTTTTATCCAGTTATTATCCAGCACTGATAGTTGTATCTTTTGATGTGTGGATGCCAGTAGATGGGTGAAAGCTAAATGATGAACTCTTAAATATTCCCACTTTTCTCTTTCACAAAGAGAGAGAGAAAGAGGGAGGGAGAGAGAGAGAGAGAGGGAGAGACAGAGAGAGAGCTGGTAATAGCGCAGCTCTTGCTGAGCCCCTATCCAGCACAATCTATAGGCACGTGTGGCAGGAGCACCGTCACCATGGTGATCTTCTGTTAAATCCAACTGGGCAGGCAGACAGTCAGGGAGCCAGGCAACAGAAAGAGAGAGGGAGAGAGAGACAGAGAGAGAGAGAGAGAGAGAGAGAGAGAGAGAGAAAGAGAGAGAGAGATTTCAAACCTGACAGACTTCTCCCCCCTAAAGAGTCAAACAAAGGAGCCTCTATTCTGTGAGACAATCCATCAGACTCTGTGATTTGGGTGTTTTCACTGCTCTCTGCTAACACACGCGTGCATGCACTCACACACACACACACACACACACACACATACATACATACATACAACTTCCTAAACCACAGGAGGCTTGGTTGCCCTGATACTATTTTGAAGAGATAGTGTGCAGACATTAGCATTCCTCCACTGGGATATGTTTTGGGTGAATCTCCACAGTATAAGAGAATGGGTGCAGTCTGTACTTCGCATTGTACATACTGTTATTCTGCCATGTTGGGACAAACTTCATGTTATGCATTGAAATTAGAAGCAGCAGGGGTTTTTAGGACAAAGATTCCAGGTACTAGAGTATGTGTTATGGAAGGATGTCACACACACACACGCACACGCACACACACGCACACGCACACACACTTTACTGTTATCCACAATACCACATGGATACCAAATTAACTTGAATTTTGTTCAAGGGAAAAGAGTCCAGTCACTGTACCCACACCCACACTGAGGTTTCTGCACTCTCAAGTGTTGGCCTTAACGTCTTGCCACGTGGTACATCCATACATTATTGTTAGGCTGGCTTACAGCAATGCCACAAGGAGACTATGAAACAAGCACTCAGCAAATCTTCAGATTCCACCCTGGGGGCAACCAGCGAAGGTAATGACAGCCAGGGTGGTCATCTCTGTCCTGGGTTAGAGAGGTTCCAGCAGACTGCAGAGGTCTCTTAACTGCCATCTTATTTACTCCCATAAAACAAGCTGGTATGCCACACATAATTACTCCCATTCATCAACAGAGAATCAAGAACAATAGAGTGCCACACCCTAAACCTGCATATGCACACACACACACATACACACACACACAGGCACACGCACACACACAAATAATTCTTATAGTTATATTATTCTTATAGTATTCACGTAGACAGTATACAGCATCTACTGTTAGAGAACTATGAAAAAGGAAAATATGAAATTGGTGGAAGTGACAAAAGACAGCATTATGGCTATCACATAATCTAGCCCGTAAAATGTAGTAGTATCACGGTTTTTTGAAATCATCCTAGTTATTAATAATTTGATGTATAGTAATGCAGCCTTTGTTCATATCCGGTGTTCTGATTTTAGATGTACAGAATTCCAGTCCACAGTTTAGCTGTTGCAGCGTTTGTAGTGTGGCGTGTTGGCCGGTCTGCCTTTGCTCCAGCACACACAGTGCTTGGGCACACATGTTGATGTAATGAGGTTGGCAGGCTTGCTGGGCACAGGGTGTGCTGAAGGCCACGGGGTCAGAGGTCGAGCTGTGCCCAGTGCAACACACAAACCTTTACACATAGAAACACACACTCACTCACACACAGCCCCTGAATCTACAGCAGCACACATACTTGCAAACAAGCCTCCTAGTCTGTACACGCACCACACACACACACACACACACACACAAACACAGTCCCCCAGTACCTGGGAGCTTTTTAAACCTCCCCACCTCCTCACATCCTTCCATGCTTAACACTCACTACACAGGATCTACTATTCCTTTTGATGTCTTTCCTATGGGAAAACACGCACACACAAACAAAAAGGAAAAAGCAGACATAAACACCACCTGTTTATCAGGCATCAACTGATAAAGAAATAATAAATAACTTTTAACATGTTTTTTTTTTTTTTTTTTTAAATTGCATAAACACTGACAGAACACAACCAGAATTGCCCTCAAGGGGGTCGTTCATTTTTAAAATCCGTTTCAACCTGCTGTAATCCTTTTCCACTTTTATTTGTACAGCAGAAGTTTTGCTCTGTAAGAAAGTAAACAACATATTTATGCATTATTTGTATTTACAAAGGACAAGAACTCCCAATAATAAAGCGTTACAGATGAGAACGACTCAGAATGATTAAAGAGAATTCTATAAGCTGAATATATAAATCCAGAAATCTAGCTGTCATTCTGGTAAAGGTTCATTTCAGGTGTGTGACAATAGAGCTTGATTAGAATCTCAGCACTCCTCCGGTGCTTATTGTTAATCCAACCTCCCTTTGCAATTTAGTCCATAGTCTTTCCATCAAATTAAGCTTCCAATTAAATATGGAAATGTGGGTGGCAATGACAGACACTCTCAGAGGGGAGTTGATGATGGGTGATGGGGGGGCAGGACTGAGTTTTTGATTAATGTGACCTTATCTACATTCACAAGCAGTAGCAGTTGGCTGAATTTTAGCATGGAGGGAGGAAGGCAGGGAGGGGGAGGGTGACAGTGGTAGCAGAGGGCAGAAAAGAGAAGACCAGGGTCCTGGAATACCCTCTTTTTTTTAAGGTGTGTGTGTGTGTGTGTGTGTGTGTATGCGTGTGTGTGTGTGTGCGTGCGTGTGTGTGCGTGTGCACGCGCGGGGGTGTGTGTGCTGGGAGGCGGGGTGATTTCACACTTCCTCCTCTATGCTCAGAGAGAGGTGCAGTGCTGTGCTACAGTCTGGGCCACTGGGCGTGTGCGTGGCTGCGTGCCAATGCTTTTAGTGAGTGCTGTCTGTCAGAGGATGAATAATACAACCTCCCTGAGCTGTCAGCGGAATCCAAATGAGGTATACATCAGGGGGAAAGCACACTCACTTCAGCTCCCAAACACGCTCATGCCAAGACAGGCAATTATTCAGTCCCAGCTGCAGCCACGGCAATCAACAGCCCCGCGCAAGCAAGCGGGCACAAAATAAATAAATATATATGCCAAAGACATAAACAAAAAAGGAAAGAGCTAAAAAAGAAAAGAGAGAGCGAGAGAGAGAGAGAGAGAAAGAGAGAGAGAGAGAGAGAGCAAGAGAGAAAAGAGACCCCAGTAAGAACGGAGGTTTAATAAGCTGTAAAAATGTCGATATTTCTTTCTACTGCTTGACGTAATAAGTTGGGGGGTTTTGCTCCGTCTCATCGGTTTTAATTACCAGCGTTCCAGACAGGGGAGAGAAATAGAGAAGGAGAGAAAAAGAAATGAAGGAGAGAATGAGAAAAGGTCTGTAAGTGTCGATACAGATTAAGCGGAAGTGACATCATCCTGACAGACATTTATGGGGGATGTTCCTGAGGCTTTTGAAAATGGCCATGGCCATACCACCCGAATTTGTGCTCAAAACCAATACAGACAACAGCAAAACATTCATCTACACTGTACAAGTATTCACAACATATTTCAATTACCCAACATTTAGAAATAAGAATATAGGATACAAACAAACGTAGGATATAATGTTCTCCAATTTAACATGACATTCAGTCATAATGAACTGCATTTAACAAATGTACTTTATTTTTGATAATTACTTAATATTACAACATCACATAACATATTGGAAGAAAATGCAGCTTCTTAATCTTTAAATATGCACTATACCTGTACGAGACATATTTTCAATACACAGCTCTGCCTTGCCCTACATGGGGAGCTCAAACTGCCATAACGTATTGACAAATATAACCCATTGTAAATTACTGTTTGCAATTATGGGCAAAGTATTTCTGTAGAAGTTTTCAATGTAGTTGGCTAAATAAGGGTATGCTTAAGTCACATTGTTAATATTGTTGGGATATACTGCAGACAAGGTTATATAGTAGACCTCAGTGTCTATGTGGTGTAGGTTTGTATAGGGAGGGTTATCTGTGTGGGGAAGGTTATCTACTGTATGTGTGGGTCTTCTGAGGGCCAGTCTTTGTAAGGTACATTATCTTTGTCCAGTACTCTGTCTCTGTGGACTACACAGTAGGTGCCAGTCTTTGTGTGATGGGCTATTTATGAAGAGAATGAACCGTGTGTGTGTGTGTGCGCGCGCACGCGCGTGTGTGTGTGTGTGTGCCTGCATGAAACACCATGACTTTTAGGGACTCTTTGTGTTATTTACGATGTGGCCTCAAGAACATCTGCTCGACATCACCCTCTTCTCTCTCTCTCTCTCTCTCTCTTTAGGAATGACCAGCATTTCACTCTCTAACCTCTTCAGAGAATAAAGTTAACAGCATCAATGCACGTGGATGTGCTTTATACATTTGTGTATGTGTGTGTGTGTGTGTGTTTATGGGTGTACATGCACATGTCTACATTTGGTCATTGCTGTTCAGAGCACAACTGCACTGTAACCTTACATACTTTCATTTAGGCGCCTCACACTGCAGCATACTGGTGGAGGTGATGGTGGAGGGGTGTGTGGGGTAAGGGAGGGGGGGGGTGCAATGTGGGTGGAACTACACCTCCTAATAATCACTTTGCTGCCAGAGCCCACCTGTCCTCCTCTCCTCTCCTCTCCACCTCCTCCTCCGCTCATTTTAGATATGTTTGTCATTCATCATCCTCCCATTTCTCCGGCTCAGAGAGGCAGAGGTCTGTGGAAGGTGTAATTTGTCTGCGGAAGCTCCTCTGTGTTTCCGCGGCCAAATGAAAAGGGGTGTGTTGACCACGTGGTGCAAGGTGACAAAATTTGTCAATCATTTAGCAAAGAGTAAATTACTCCTAAGTGAGAGTAATTATTGAGCTTGGCCTCTGAGTGGGTGATAGAAAGCTGAGGTAGGAATCCTACTACACTGCGGCTGTACCACGATAAACCTGGGCTTCTTTTCTCCTTTCTCTGTTTTAATTATCAATTTGTTTCAATGTGATCATTCCTAAAAAAAAAAAAAAAAAAAAAAAAAAAAAAAAGCAGAGACGGCACAGTGGAGTTTAAAAAAGAAAAAATTAAACTTGGTTTTGGAAAAAACATTAATAAAAAGAGATTCTAAAACCCATGCTGAGTGTTTGAATTAAGTTTGGAACTGTAGAGTCTAGTGTGTTTGGTTTGTGATTGTAAACTGGCGACAAGGCATTGTATGGCATCGCACAACAGTTTATAACAGTGTTTATGTCTCTCATCACATTTTGAAGTGTTCCTCCCAAGGTCATGAAATGTCTATCATATCGAACATCAGTGCTGCTCAATAAGGCACACAGCACACACGGCAATGCAATTTCACATTAGGCACAGTTATGAGAATTGAAAGGGTATTCACATATTTACATAGCACATCAGTGTTGCCGTTTAACATAACATAGAAATGAGTTAGAAGAGAATTCTTTTTGAGGCATTAAATGAAGTCAAACCAGGGACTTCATTTAATGGCTGAAAAAACACATGACAGGGGACTCGTATTTAACTTACTACCACGAGAGACAAAAATAATGGATTCAATCTGAGCATCTCAAAGGGAAATTTCATCAAAAATAGAGACGCCTCTCACCTCTTTGCTCATTTTAATGGTGGGATATTCCATCTCACTATATGCATGGCTGAGAATACAGTAGCTATTGTTGTTTTTTTTTTTTGTTTTTTTTTGGATGTGTAGAGAGTGTGAATAAAGTCAGAGCTAAAGAGGATATGGCTGGCTGGCATACCCATGCATGAATGTGTCAAAAGGACTAATTAACATATTAATGCTCCCACCTTCTTACTGAGGCTTCTGCCCAGAAAAGCCCAAAACACTTTGATAAGCATGTAAATGAGGACTACACCATCTGAGGTAGAAATGAGCTCAACTGAGAAAATGGGAAAGAAAGAAAGTGTGTGTGCGCACGTGTATGTGTGTGTTTGTGTGTGTGAGAGAGAGAGAGAGAGAGAGAGAGAGAGATAAAGAGAGGGAGAGAGAGAAAAGGAGAGAATAGAGAGAGAGAGACAGCAACTGAGAGAGAGAGAGAGAGAGATAGAGAGAGATGGATTGAATTGTTGGTGTTGGTTTTATTTATCTTTAATTATCTGGCAAACGGTGGGAGGCTGAAGTGAAGTCTGGTCCCATCATCTCTCTGTCTCTCTTTCTCTCTCTCTCTCTTTCTCACCTTTTCTCTCCCTCGCTCTCCCTCCTCCCTTCTTTCTCTTTCTCTCCCTCCCTGCCTCTCAATGGAGATGGAAATCAATGCAGCTCAGAGCTTAGCTGTCCATCAAATATACAGTGACAGTCCAAATGGCTGTTGGGCAAGAGGCTTTGGGTTCTGAAGATGCACATTAGTTCAGTGATGACACGGTTAGAACAAGGACAAGTGATGGAACGGCACAATATCATTTTCCTCCCGCTCACGTCTTCTACTGTGATAGGATGCCACTGCATCATATTTTACATGATCAACATGTAGAAATCAATAACTACTCCAAAACACTCATTATATTCCAGTTTTATGTTAAATAATTCAATTATCAAAACAACAGACTGATTTTTAGGCAGAGGTCAGTCAATACAACAACAAGAAAGAAATAAGCTGATAAAACAGCACATCTCTTATTTTTGTATTAAAAAAGGACCATAAAAAGGACAAAATACAGACACACACACATATGCACACATACACACACATGCACGCTCGCACACACACACACACACACACACAATGGGCTATTCACTTCAAACATTCATTGGTTCCCTTACCCAAAAATTCTATTGATCTTATGAGCCTGAGTGTAGATGAGCCTGGGTGTAGAATGACCAAATGTAAGGTCAACATGGCGTGTGTGTGTGTTGAGATATATATTTTTTTGTTAGCATCATGAATGGTCATGCAATTTTTCACAATCCTTCCAGGTCTGGGTAAAGCCTGTTTTACATAATAATTAGGCAAAATCTTCATGACCTCTGTAAACATATTTTTTCTGTTTTCAGAAATGGGATCAGGTCTTCATTCTTTTACACAGAATAACAATGCCCATCTAGAATGTCAGGCTACCATTTCCACACAATATATACTAACCAAAATATGTAGTTCTTTGGAAGAACCTGGAAATCACACAGACCTATTAATATGCAAATGACATTTAAATATGCAGCTATGTTTTATGCATATTAGCCGCTTCTAAACTTCCTCAGGAAAATACTATGCATCACAAAGACAGTTATGGGTCTACGTAGAGGAATATACCTTTCTTCAGTCAGTGTGATTTAGTTAGGGAGAGGGAGAAGGAAAGGGAGAGAGAGAGAGAGAGAGAGAGAGAGAGAGAGAGAGAGAGAGAGAGAGAAAGAGAAGGATCTTATAACGTAAAACTGATGTTTCTCCTTGAGATGTGACTGGGACAACGTGTTAAAGTCTCAGTGAATGGAACGGAGAAAGTCGTTTCGATGAAAGGGCTTAATGAAAATGAGTAAATCTGATGAAGGGATAGAATACAAAGACAGCTACAGCAAGCTCTAGGATCAGCATTAAAGATACAAAGCTCAGGACTCATACGGCCAGAGTCGAAGTTTAAGCAGTATGAGTGACAGATTGGTTAATCAAAGAGTCTTTACCTTCGATGTCTTGCATATTTTCCGCTGACATGCCCGCTTCCATCACAACCTGGTGTCGGGCAACTGAAATGGAAAGAAACACTGATCAGGTGTGCGTTTGTGAATACGAGAATGTGTTTCCGTCTATTTGTGTGCCTGGGTGAGAAAGTAATTATTTTACTATAATGCTTGTAGACAGTCTCTAATATTGCAGTTTCATATCAGCTCTGTCCAGATCCAGATGCAAAGTCAAATTGCATTTGTCCTGACAATAATCTGGTGCCTGAAAAGAGCGACGCCATCGATCAAACCTTATTGCCATTTATGGATGCCATTCTCACACTGATAACATATTGATCGACTGATTAATCACTATCTTTAGGTTCCAGATTCACCTAAAGTTGAGAGTTGAATCTGTGGTGGAAATTGAGGGAACTGTAGGACGCACTGATAAAGACAGAGCACAAAATATTCAAAAATTGTCACTTTTAGCTCTGTTTTCTCCGTGGAGCAGCAGAGGATGCGTTTCACAATGAAAAATACAACTTAACAGCATAGTCAAATGTTACTCACTGCAGCAAACACTCGCCTTAGACGTCCAATATCTTGACATGATCTAGCACATGTATCAGGCTGTAACTTGACCCTAAACAACATCAGCTATAAGTATCGATTTTTGGTCAAACACACACCACCTCTGTCATTGATAAGTCCAGGCACGTTTGTGCTTATTGGTAACACCGGCCACTCTCTCCCTCTCTCTCTCTCTCTCTCTAAAACAAAACCCGTGTTTTCAACAGCTCAAGTTCATTTGTGGTAAGTCTATTCATTATGTCAATAACGGTAAATGAACTCTTTTTTGTCTCCCGCCATATCTGTGGGAGGTTTGTCTGACTGTCCTTGTGTGGTTCTGATCAGATCATAACAGCAGAAAAAGGGAAAAAAAACCCTGCAGTCTCTTTTTATGTATTATTAGTTTAGCCCCAAATCCCATGCAGTTTGCGCCCTGTGACATCAAAGAGGACATAATGACTGTGCGGGGAGCGACATTTTTCACATTTTTCATATCATAACAAACACAATTTCACATGTTTTTCAAGGGCAAGAGAGGCAGCAGAATGTACTCTCTAGAAGCAACAAGAATGAAATATATATATATATATACACACACACACACACACACACACACACACACACACACACACATATAGATATACATATAAAGAGTAAGAGTGGAGGAACCACTGATCTACAGCGCTGCTCTGAATACTGAGAGCACAAACCATGCTCAAAATCCATTATCAGAGCGAAGGCCACACCTCACACTTAATGGGGTTGTGTGAGTGTGTCTGTGTTCTTGGAGGGGTTAGTGGGTGCACACACTAACCTGAACAACTCCTGTATTTCTGGTTCCAAGGGCACTGAGTAAGAGAAAAAGGAGAAAGAGAGAAAGCAGAGGAAATGGTTACTATTCTTATAGCAAACAAACTGAAAAGACATATTCCTGAACAACAGGTCATCCGTTTACCATATGAACATCGATCGTTATCTTGTGTGTACCTTTGGAACAGTGTAACGTCAGCCAGTGCTCAATAGGTACAAAAATATTTCACATACAGTGTTTGAAAGCACAGTGTTTAACATGGCAGGTTTACATGTCTTTTTGATAAGCCCGTGTTTGGTCTGTGGTGTTCAATAGTGGCAGTGTTTGATGCGGTAGTGTTTCATACATTGATTAGGGTAGAGTTTAAAACAGTATTCGACGTGGAGTATTTGGTGGAGGCAGCATTTCACTTATAGTGATGGGTAGAGGTAGTGTTTGATAGGGAAGATTTTAGTAGATCATTATTTGATATACAGACGTCAATATGCAAAGCTCAATATAGGGTAGTTTAGGTCACCCTGAGAGAGACCTGGAATGAGATTTTAGGGTGGTGAAATACCTTTGGAGCGTGTGCGATGGCGCTTTTCATCTGCTACATCCACCTCCATCTGTGGAGAAATGTTTGGCTGATTAGTCCCATATGTTTCATGTGAGACAGAAAATAAAATTTAAACTGACCTTCCCATAAGTTCCTGTCTTCTAAAGATTGTATATAGCAGATTTTTCCATTAGCCGGTCCTCACTATAAATGTCACCTATGCTATAGATAATACATATTAGATGATTTCATGAGTGCACTGATAGGCAGTCACTTCAGGTGAAAAGAGAGAATTGTATTTGTCTTCCTCTTATGCTTAAATTAAACTGTCATTCAGAAGGTGGGCAGGCAAGCCGGGCTGTTTAAAATCTCTATGAATTGTTGATGAATTCAAAGAAGGAGCCATTATGTGATTTCCAGATGTTCGTAAATATTCATACTGATAGAGCTGAGATGATCACAGAGTCACTGTGTTTGGATGTGTCTCTTTTATAAACATGATTTATTTAAGCTGCACTTAAAGCCTCGGTCTAATGGTGGAGACAGCAGTGTGGTTTATGAGGTCCATAAACGTTGCAAACAAGGCAAAATAAAATGATCAAAGCCCACGATACTCAGTAAATCTTATTAGTTGTTCAAACAGTGGGGAGTTTCTGGGGTGAGGAAGAGAAGAGAGAAAAAAAAAATGAAGGGAATACGCTCTTTTGATGATCTACTGGGGTTTCCATGGCAATTTGTGGAAGCCCTACCAGAGGAAATCAGACGGAAGCAGTGACTTATCTCCTCTGCACACTTCCTGAGGCTCCTCTCATCCACTGATATTTACCGTTGGGTGTGTGTTTCTGTGTGTGTGTGTGTGTCTGTGCATATGTGTGGGTGCATAACTCCTTATAGCATGAGAGAGGGTAACACAGAATGATAAAACAAAGAGAGATAGTACATATTTGCTCCCAGTACTGAAAAGAAATGGACATTCTCTAGGCCTCATTCCTTTCTCACTGGGACGGTTAGGGTAGTTGACGAACACTCAGTATTCATCGCAATAAAACGGCAAACTGTCATGATGCTGGGAAGGTTATCAAAAATCTGTTCTTTAATAACAGTGGGCCTCATTCACCAACCGTTCTTATGAACAAATTTATTCTTAATACCCACTTATGCATTTTTCCGACATTCACTGATGTTTTCTTATTTGGGATTTGTTCTTAGGTAAGAACAGAATCTACACACAATGAAGAACACTCTTACGCACATTTGAGTGCTGACATGTTTGTGCAAAATAATTGTTTATTGCATTTTCTTCAACTCTACAGTTGTACAATATTATAAGATTTAAGTTGCAATAATATTTATAATTTATAATAATTTTAGTAATCAATTTCATTATTTTACAAAGCATTGTGGTCTTTTAAAATAAATAAACACTACACTAACACTTCAAGTTACAGTCCAGAATGTAGTGCATATTTACCTCCTCCAAGGAGGTTATGTTTTCGGTGCGGTTTGTTGGTTAGTTTATTGGTTTGTCTGTCCGTTTGTCAGCAGGATTACGGAAAAACTACCAGGCCGATTTTCATGAAACTTGGTGGAAGGGTGTAGCGCGGGCCAAGGAAGAACCCATTACATTTTGGAGCGGATCCGAGTCATGGGGTGGATCCATGTATTATTTTCCACCTTCGTGACACTGGTGTCTATGGCAAAATGAACTGAATTTTTCGCGCATGGGCGAACCCGTCGTATGTACAGAGAATGGTGTGCCGCGCCGCGACTAATAGAATGGACTGTTGGCCTTGGCGGAGGTCTACACTCTCCGAGTGTCCTTCTAGTTATTCATACTTTTGTACAATGAACAAAAAGAGCAATATGAGAATATAACAGTTGATGGACAATGTGATAAGTGAACAGTAGCTTTATATGCACTGCTTATGGGTTATCCCATCTGAAACCAGACAGGTTGTGAAGCAGGTGTGTGACAATCAGTTTTACTTTTATTCATATGGATAAATATTAAAATACCTTGCCTTCGCTCCTGTCTGCTACTGTGTGCGCGTTGCATTGAACCATTAAAGCGGGAGCAGAAGTGATGGCTCAAGTTACTTGTTGGTTGTTAGAAAAGAACTTAGAATTACGAGAAATAAAGTCGCAATTGTGAGAGATGAAGTTGGAATTCCGACAACTAAAGCAGCAATTAAGCAAACTTTTTTTTTTAGTGTGGCAGAAACGGGCTTCCCTGGATCTCTGTGTGTGCACACGGCCCTGCAGTCTTATGCCCTTTTATGGGGATTGGCGGGGCGTTTACCTATGTTAATTAGGAACAACTGGCACGCGCTTCCAGTTTATGAGGACAATGGGATTCATCATTATAAGAACAACTGTGTGAACAATTCTGCAGTTTAAGAACATGTCATGACAATGACGTAGACTTTTTCTTAAGACCTTACTCAAGAACAAATTTAAGAAAAAACTTAGGAGGATATTGGTGAATTAGGCCTATTGACTTCAAAAGTTAATCAAAACATTGCAAAAACCTAAAAAAAACATTATTCCCTAAAGTTGCAAAACAACTCCTTTGATCTTGCAAAATGTTGTTTACAGTGTAAAAAAGGAAAGGAAAAAAGAAAGGAAAAGTTCTATACAAGTACGTAAATAAGCACAAATAAAATGGTGAAAAAAGGTGAATTTTTCCATTGTTAGTTCCAGCCAGAACAGCTTCCATTAGCGTACTTTAGTACATGATTTCTGACTAGATTTAGAGCTAGAAACGTAGTCTAGCGTTACACAAGGGAAAGTTTTCCACAAGGTCACAGGGAGCGGGAGTCTTCAGAGAGATCACCTGAAATTCATATTTACCATCTAAAGTAGCACATGAAGACATAATATTGGAAAAGAGGGAGATGTTTTTGATGTTTGATTTATCCTGGAAATCTTAGGCACGAAGCATGAAGACATGGATAACATCTTCTATCTGGCACAAGGTTAAAAAATGTTCAAAGGCTTCATTAAGAGTTTAAATGTACAGCCAGACTGTGGGAACCAAAGTAAACAGTCAGAGAGCAGGTCACCAAAATTTGACCCCTCATTTTGAAGAATTAATTGAGATAATGAGGGGTCCGCTGCCAAATCCCTGCAGAGTGCTGAGAGAATTTTTAAAAGGAATTCCTCGGGACATGTCTTTTATTACAACAGATTTTGAGCACATCTGAAACACAGCAGCAGCCCCAGTTAACAAATACAGATTTTAGTACAATCACAAATACCTGCACAGCTAATGTATCTCTCAGCGACTTCATTATGTACTGAGAAAGTTGGGTAAGTTTTTTTTATATGAATACGGCTAACTTATCATTCATCAGACATCCTAAATCTCTCTCTCTGCGAAAAAAGGTGCTTTTTTATTTATTAATAAATGTTCAATACTCATGTAATTACATTGCTGTGTGGAATTAATGGAAAATGACTATTATATGTGAATAATGTCCTGAGAGATTTCAAAAAGTGTGATATGAGGCAACCACATTATAATACTTTTCACCAATATTCACCAAAACAGTTCCCAGAGACCTGTTGTCTGGTCGGTGGATGAAACCAAATTCAATGAAACCAAAAATTACAACTGATCCCAGTAATCTTCCGTCTATTAGTGCTTCTCTGATTTTAATGTGTGGATGAAAATGAGTCACACCGGACACTGTCCCTCTAGTTTTTCTGTGCTCTCAAACACATCCTACAGTTTTCAGTACTGGCCAAAATTTGAATAGGAATCCCTTTTTTAGTTTAAAAAATTTTAAAAAATCGAGTAAATTTAAACAAATACAAATGACAGAAGAGACAACTGGGCGAGATGCACACAAATTAATCTGGGCACTATGTCGGGGAGCGATTTGGCAGAATGATTTAATAGACGTGCAGAGGATAATATGCCTTCACTCAGTAGCTTACATGATGTTTGGAATGGATTTTTGTCTGCTTCAAGGCTGTTGATGACAAGAAACAGGTCAGAATGAAAATAATTTGTAGGCCCTACAACATGACCCTCTTTTACATGCTGAAAACAACCAGCAATGTGAATATGAGGACATGACCAGCACTTGAAAATGCTATGGGAGATATCTGAAAGGTGTTTCTCAGTAGCACATTTCTTGCCAATGTGCAAATGATGCCTATGAGATGTCTCTCCACTTAAACTGTGTGAGTCATATCTTTGTGTCTGTGATGTCAGCGAGGATATGCTGGCAAATGTTGTCAGTCTTTCAAATTCCAACAGTAAGAGCTGATGACAAAGCTATAAGACAAAATCAAGATTCTGGCATTAGATAACCTTTGATTCAAAGTAAATTTTAAAAATAGAACATAGTTTGGACTTTAAACTGACCATTCTACTGTGTGCTATTGACGCAACCTGTTTTTGTCTTAAAACGTTAAAAAATATGTATATTTAATGATTTGCAATAAAATATCAATGTATGCTCTCACTCACCATCTATGTGTGACACTGTAGTAAGTTTGATCTGTGCTGGTTCTATTGTAAAAACGTTCAACACCTTTGTATTACAGCCAGGACGTGTTGCCATGGGGTAAAAACTTGAAACAGCTGCACACGCTTTGAACTGGCAACTACACAGAAATCTGTGGTTGCCTTTCTCAATGGCAGTGTGTGGAAGGTGTGTGCTTAAATGTCTTTTAAATGAGGAACCAACTGTGGAGAACATTCTGAAAGGGGCAGACATTTGGGCCTCTTTTTTGAGGCTGACACTTAAGATGTTTTTATTATAAAGGATCACCAGTACCCAACGCAGAGAACAATGATAAAGATCTCTCACAGCATCATAGTGACTCTGTCTTTCTCCCTCTGTCTCCGTATTGTTCTCATACGGGAGAGTGAGTAAGTGAGTGAAAGAAAGAGAGAGAGAGAGAGAGAGAGAGAGAGAGGGAGGGGGTGTGGAGAGGAGGATTAGGCATGTGTTGGAGCTGTGCACATTGTTAACTGTGGTTCACTGTGAAAATTTGGAACTCTACCGTAGACACACAGGCATGTGCTTCTTCACTCTTGGCTGACACATGTCGTTCAGCTGAATGATTTGAATCATCATATTTACCACTGACTATTTATGGCTCAAGCTACAACCAGTAACAAATAGATATAATTAAAAGAGAAAATGGGGAGAAAGAGAGAGAGAGAGAGAGAGAGAGAGACAGGGGGAGGGTAAAATACCTGCTATGATTGTGAGGTTTGATTGCTCTTTGCTCCAGACCTCTGGCTGTTCCTCAGTCTACTGTGGCAGACGTCAGATAAGAGTAGAAATGTTCACTACTTCTCCTCCAAATTCATTTTCTGAAAAATATACATACACACATGTATGATTATACATTAAAATCTGCATGCAAATCGTATTTACTTTGTGTTGCATGCTGCATTATAGGATTTGGTGCAAGCTCTGTCCGTCTCTCTCTGTCTCACTCTCGTTGTCCTTTTCCCTCACAACTCCCATCTCCTTCTTGTTCTCCCTACCTCCCTCTGTCTCCTCTCTCCCCCCATCTATCTATCTATCTATCTATCTATCTATCTATCTATCTATCTATCTATCTATCTATCTATCTATCTATCTCATACGCGCACACACACACACACGCAGACCTCATATATATCCTACCCCCTTAATGGCACTGATGGAAAAAAAAAATCATAGAATGTAGCATGGATCATTAAGCATATTTGTTTGCTCTTCCTGTAGAATATGACTGATTGGGCTAATTGTTCCTTTTGCCAGCTCCATTTCAGAAAAGAGAGCATGAGGGCGGAAGTCTGATGCTTTTGCACATCCAGTGAACATTAATGCAATACAATTATTCACATGGTCTCAGCTCTTCTCAGTATTACTGGTCAAAATGTGCGTTGAAACAATACATAAAATTCCACATTTAATAGCTAAATTAAAAGATACATTTTTATTGTTTGTGACATAAGTAATTTTTTCCATCCTATCAAAATAAGCACACTCAGGCAGGGCAGGTTTGTACGCTTATAAAACACAGATCTTCCCCCCCCTATTTGCTATACCATGTCCTCAGAAAGCTGAAAGGAGATACTCTTATTCAAATAGAGCAAGGAGAAACAACAAGGCAGAAAGAGTGCAGACAAGAAGAGCAGTTGAACAGAGAAGGAAATGAATGAGAGATAGACAGAGAGAGAGAGAGAGAGAGAGAGAGAGAGAGAGAGAGAGAGAGAGAGAGATCTGCGAGAAGATAGCACTCACAGACAGACAGACACCCACAAACCCACGCACACACACACACACACACACACGCATACACACACACACACGCACACACACACACATACACGCACACGCAAACACACACCAGGAAAAACGTTCTCTGAGGCAAAGCATTCACTTATATATTAAAAAAAAACACAAAAGCAGTTCTTTTTTAGTGTTGTCTCCTCCGTCTCAGGCCATGTGGGACTGGAGCATTCACATATGCTAATTAAAGGTGGTGTATGGGAGATAACAGATGAAGTGGAGGTTGGGCAGCAGTGGAGTGTGTTGGCAGAATGAAGGCAGCCTCGGGGAGTCTGACACCAAGCTTCTAATCAGAGTCACACACTCCCCTCAGCCTGCCACAGACGACTAACACACCACCACACATCCTACACTAATAACCAGCAGCCTGCCATCCAGCAAACCCTACACAGTCTACACAGCCCTGAATGTGTCACCTCAGCCTGTATCTGTGATCTGTGTGTGTGTGTGTGTGTGTGTGTGTGTGTGTGTGTGTGTGTGTGTGTGTGTGCGTGTGTGTGTCTGTGTGAGTGCGTGTTTGTGTGTGTGTGCGCCATGTATTTGTATCTTTCTGGGGCCCAAAAGTCCCCAGTTAGACAGCATAATCTGACATAATTGCCTTGTGGGGATGAAAATGCTGGTCCCCACTAGGAGAACAACATTTTTCAAAACTATGTTGTTACTGATAAAACAAAAAGTGTCAAAACATTTCTTTGGTTAAGGTTAGGGTTATGGATAGGGATAGGTTAGTATTCCTTAGTTACAGGATAATGGGAGTCAATGGGAATTCTGTCTCTTTCCTCTTGTACTGTATCTCTCTCTCCCATTCTCTCACTTGATCTTTTCTTTCTTTCTTTCTTTCTTTCTTTCTTTCATACCATGTTGTTTGGATAAGTCAGCTAATTCATGGCATTCTGACGGTAAGGCACCTGTACTGCTCAGGATCAGGATTAGGAATTGACATCACAGCAAGTCGCTCTCCCAGCAGCAAACCAAGCTGATTTTCCCTCCTCCTCTCTGATTCAGGGCTGTTCCGCCTTTCCATCTGATTACGGCCTTGATTGGGGGAAGCGATCAGAAAATCAGAGCCACTGCTGCTTCCCAAACAACCTCTCCACATCTGCTTGTCCTACATCCTCTCTCCTTCTCTCTCTCTCTCTCTCTCTCTCTGTGTGTCTGATTGTGTTGGGTTTAGCAAGCTGCTCTGAGAACAGGCATTCATTCTGTTTATTGAGTGGGCTGTTTGCCTGTGTGTACGTGTCTGTGTGTGTGCCAAGGCCAGTCGTTGAGCAAGTAGCTTGACTCTGAGGCCTGAGCCTGGGGGCATGCATTAAACATCGGCACACTTTCCCCGGTTCAGACACAGCACATCGTATTTCCACCAGGAGGTACCACACATTCCACTCTTATACCGAAACATATACTCCAGTACATTCACTCCATGTGCTGGTCTATAAGGCTACTACCACAAATTATGAAAAAAGGCAAAAATGATATTTCAGGTGCCCAGAGACTTAAATATTATAACACTATCAAAATTAAAAGCTGCTTTGTTGTCACTGAAAAAATAACGGTGAAACTAATGTTGCCATACCTCTGTCTACATCTCTGTTTTAATTAAAGAGAGCACGACCATTCGAATGCACAAACTAAATATAAACATCTCAAAAAGCAGCATAGAGCCCTTACCCCACTACTCAGTCATATATGATGGATAAAACTGTCTGAAATCAAGAGTGTTTCTCATTTCAAGATCATCCCCCAGATGTACTGTAGTTTAAGGTTTTGTCATTCTGGGAGCCATTGTGTAATTTTACTTTTTGGGACTTTTCTCATTTGCTTTATGAAATTATTTGGCGAGCAGCCTCTCTGATCTTATTCCTGCTCAAATGTCTATTTTCCATAAATCTTTCTTTATAAAGGGTACATTTAAAAATAGATTGTGAAGCTCATCCAAAGCACGTCTGCACATAAGCAAAGCTCCAGGAGGGAGGATAATCTTATTCATGATGGAGATGCTGGGAGATACAGACTGTAGCTTGTCCTGTATTCTGCTGTAGATTCGTCACAGACATAGCTCTCCTCAGTAGGCACAGTGCATTTCCTGTCTCTTCTAAAACAGCAAGGGCTTGGCTCTTTTGGGGACCAGATTCTGTTTACCCTGTAGATGACTTTTATGACTTCCTAATTTGATTCAAGTATTTCTATTAAACTGTTTAAGTCCAGACAGAGAGAGAGAGCGAGAGAGAGAGCGAGAGACAGAGAGAGAGAGAGAATCTCCTTTTCTAGGACAGCAGTGTAAGTCAGTAGTATTCTTGCCTGTAATATTAGTACTTTGCAGGTGGTGCGTGAAACCTACTTTGTGCACCTCTTCCAAAAACGAATAAATGTGACAGACACACACAGGCACACACATACACACACAGGCACACACATACACACACACACACGCAGGCACACACATACGCACACACATACACACACACAGGCAAACTAAAGGAAAAAGGAAAATGGTGTGATGGGTCTACCTGATCTATTTTCAGTTCAGTTTGTGTCTGTAGCATCACAGAGGGAGATATTCTCCTATCCCTTTCTCCCTTAAGCCAGAACTCATATCTAACTCAAACCTCTTACACCTCCCCTTCTTCTGTCTCTGCATCAACCACTCTCCTCACCCATCCTCCAGCTCCTCCTCCCTCTAACACACACACACACACACACACACACACACACACACACACAAACTGCTGGAGTGTTAGAGCTGAGGCTTTCGCTGACCTGCCAGGCTGCAGGGATAAGATGTCATTATACATTTATGTAATCTCCGCTGGTGTTACCGTGGGAGACGGGGCTGTGCTTGGACAAAGAGCACCCTGCTCCTGACGTACGATACGTTCACACACCCCCCCCCCCCCCCACCATTACCCCCCTTTCTCTCTCATCTTTGTCTCTCTCTCTCTCTCTCTCTCTATCACACACACACACACACGCACACACACACACATACACTCACACACACACAAATAGACTTTTCTCCTGCAGTGACCCTTAGTGAGGCTCAGCGGTAGAGCGGAGCTGATCTGACTGTAGCAGCGACACAGTGTCTGCCCATTACTGAGACCCTGAACACCACATCAGACAAGCAGACTAGACTAGACAAGACTAGACTGAACTAAACAGACCAGATCAAATACAAAGAGACTGCAAGGACCAAAGCAGAGTGGGGCAGATCAGACCAAACCTGACAAAAGGTAAGACCAAAAGCTACTGGGAAGAAGGACATCACACCATAACATGAAAGAGAGGACCAAACCAGTCTAGAATGGACCAGACCAGAGAGTCAAAATGATAGAAATATTGAACTAATGAACACCGTCACAAGACAATAGGATATCAAATGGAATTTTTCTCTCCAGAACTAGGATATCACGATATTAAATAAGTCTTCAGTCTAATCTGAAGACAACAACATATCAGCATATCACCCCCCACCAAAAAAAGTTCTCACCCCTCACCAAAAAAAGATTTATATCTACACAATCAATTTTAATCTAAGCATTACAGAGGAACAAATCTCCAGACATGTGCTTGGCATTTCTCTTTTTTAATTTATAGTGGTAACACACACAAAATATTACCTAAATTCTAAAATACAAAAAAAGATAATCTACTAATGTAAACAAAGCCAAATTTCAAAGACAAAGTCACTACTTTCCCTGGTTCATCCTGAACCATGGCAAGGGTGTCAGAGGCTTAGGACCACCATACTTCTGAAGATTCTGCAGTAGTAACAGACACACACAGTCATATTCGGTTGTTTATCTGCAGGGTGCTGCACCATGAGAAGTGCAGTGGTAAAGCCATTCGCTAACAGTGGCATAATTTTCTGCACTCTCGTAATCACCCTGTGTGGATGGCTGAAAATTCAGGGGAGAGAAGGTAAGTCAGCCAACAATCGTTCTATGGAATGGAGAGAGAGAGAGAGAGAGAGAGAGAGAGAGAGAGAGAGAGAGAGCCATTTTCTTTCATTTGCCGTCAAAGCAAGATGTCAGGCCCTTAATTACCAGCCAAGTGTTGGACAGAGCCGCTGAAAACCCTATTATTCTGGTGCTCACACTCAAATCAGTTTTGTATTGATGATCCACAGAGACAGAATGAGGAAAACAGCAGGCTGAGACCCAACAAAACAAACCAGAGAGCGAGAACGACAGAATCTGACAGCACCCAGAGCAATTAGGGAGATTAATGTACATCACTGTGTGCACAGGGGGATCCTTCTTACACCCCTTCGCAAAAAACCCCCAGTAACATTACAAGACTAAACAGAAAAAAAAAAAAAAACAGACCTAGCACCATTGCTAAGAGGCACAGTTAACAATGGAGCACAAATAAGGCTTTTGTTGTTTTAATGACGGAACAGTTAAAATAAGGCGACCAAAGTAGCTCGCAGGCTGAATCCTACTTGCTACTAAAGGAATGCTGGGATCTGTTTCATCTGAATTTTAGTGCAAAATTACTGAATCTTTTATTAGCATTATTGAACAAGCTATACTGACAAAGCTTAGCTTTTGAGAGAAAAGTATGTAAGTCTTGTTAGTGAGTTAGTTTCATAGCAACCAGAATGCACAACCTTTAGCGAGACAGATTTAATGGGGGAGATGTGTAGTCTGTGGAAAGGCATCTCCAGAAGCACTGTGCAGTGGAGACAGTTGAGGAGCTTTGTAGTGTTATGAGGAAAATGGGAAGGGATGTCCTCCACTGACAATGCTCATCCATCCTCAATACAATCTGCTTTAGCTCATCACAGACTTACCGATGGCAGGAAATCAAAGACTTATGTTTCAAATTAAATGTCAGAGCATTTCAGAGATGCACTTGTCCCAAATCCAAATGTAGCTTATCTCAATTTGTCATTGAGTGATTTTGCCAATTAAATAATTCCAAACGATTTTGAATAGTTCAGTATTTAATCATTATCTGATTGCTGGGGGACCCTTCTAATGTACTTGAAATCCATACCTGAATTTAAATGAAGATGGTGTGTGAGTGTGTGTGTGTGTGTGTTTGCATGTTTGTATACACAAATAACTATCTGACTTTGTTTGTAGTGGGTGTGCGAGCGTGTGCGTGTGTGTGTGTGTGTGTGTGTGTATGTATTTGCAAATCCTCTTTGCTAATACCAACCTGATGTGATGCATAGCTCTGCTGTGCTATGCTCTGCTGTAGAGGAGTATGAGTACAGCTGCTGCTAAGGCTGGCAGCATCTCAGAATACCAATCATCAAGCCTACAGAAATCTGGCATCACAAGCCCACCAAACCCTGCAGGCATTCCCTGCTAACACCACACAGCACACATACTCCAAACCTCAGGGGGCATGCCTTGCGTGCCAGCGCCATCACCTCTTTCAGTCTACAGAAATGAGCAGGCTGTTCAAAATGTAGTCAATTACTCGTTTAACTATCCTCTATGCTGTTTTAGTGCGCTGGAGACAAGGACGACAATTCACACATGCTGAGCATGTCTTAGGAACTTTTTCTTAGCCCCCCCCCCCCCCCCCCCCCCGCCCCATTTTCCAATTGTGAACAGAATCTACATGATGTGGATGTGGATCTGTATGTTTTCGTTCCTCTGAATGAATGCAAGACTATTTAAAACGAGATTTTTTTTTTTATCTATCATATGGTACTGGGAGACAGTTAGCGCTCACTGATCTCTAATATTACTTAATGTGGAAACCTACACCTAATTAATAAAAATGAAAATAAATAAATAAATAAGAAAAAGAAAATTGGTGAGTACTGATTTGCATTGACTTGAGTCGTATTGATTTGAAGCCTACTACTCATTATACATTCACTTGGCCAGTGACTACATAGTCTCATGCTCACTTATTGCAGTCCTAAAAAAAAGCCGTTAGAAGTAGATGAATTGAATGATATTATTCATTTTTGTTACCCCAAACCTGTCTTTGTTTATTTTGTGCACTGGTAAGCTAAACCTCTTGTAAATTCCATGCTGTCTATTTAATGTTGTCTAATTGAAATAATATGGACATTTGTTCATTTAAATTAGCTCAGTATGAGGCCAAATCCATATTTGCCAAATGCACATCCACCAACTAAATAGCTAAAACATGCATCAAAACCGTTAGCACAGAAGTATCTGTTGTGACGACACATCTATGAGGAAAGTGTTTGAATGTTGTGCTCTTAGACTAAAAGGTAAGAGCCTGAGCTCCTCCAGTCTACAAAGGTGTCAAACATAAGTTGGCACTGAAAGAATTGCCATTGACTAATGGCATTAATTTGGGCCCATAAACAGACAGTAGCCCGCTCAGGCAGGCGGGTGGGCAGGTTGCCCGTTGTTGGTGTAAGTGAATTAGATGGGCATATCGCCCACTGATCCAGTGGCTAAGTCATTGAGAGACTCTCACCCCTCTGAGCTCTAGAGCAGCATCCTGATTACTGTATCAGTGCTGTTTATTATCTGGGTTAAGAACAGGTTTCATTTGAAAGAAATTTCCATCTAATGCTAACGTTTGGCTATACCTGGTACTTGGCAGGGAAAAAAGTGTGTGTGTGTGTGTGTGTGTGTGTGTGTGTGTGTACACACATATGTATCCGTATGTGATTGTACTTGCAGGCTGCCTGGGCTCAGATGGGAAATTTCCAGATGAATGTATAGAGTACTGAAATGTCTTGGAGCTCTCCTTTACCAACACACACAGTCACAGGCACACACACACACTCACGCACACACGCGCTCACACGCACGCACACTCACACACACACACATACAAACACGCAAGCTGTTCACCCAACCTAACCCCAGCCAACAACAGACTGCAAATACATGTAGTATCCCTGCTGCATACTTTAGTGGAATACTTTATTATATGTTTCTCTGTTGAGTTGTAGGAACAAAAGAAATTAGTGAAGGCATTTATTAAAGATATTAAAAGATAACATATAATTATTTCTATATGATATCATACATACAACTGACAGAGACAGCAGTGCCCTTCAAATGTATTGTTACCACAACATGTTCTTATGGTCTGGATCTCTTTTTATTCCTTCCAGTGCTTTCTGAATCTCTCTTTCTCTCTCTCTGCCTCTCCTTCTGTGTTTCAGTCTCTCCAGCTCAGTCTATACCCCCCCCCCCCCCACACACACACACACGCTCCCCACCCCCCTGCTCTCTCCAGGCTATACCACAGATCAGCAGCCAGAAGCCTGTCCTCCTCATCCCTGTCTCCAATGTGTCTCCATGGTCTCCATGGTTATGGGCTCCCCTGGGGAGAGCATGCAGTGCTCTCTCTCTCTCTCTCTCTCTCTCTCTCTCTCACACACACATACACACACACACACACACACAGACTCATACGTAGAGCACAGAAGGCAGGAGTCAGACTACTCCTCTAGTCCTCTATTCAATTCCATTCATTAAAGAGAAGCCTGTGTTAATCAGACTAGACTGTATGTGGTATTGATGTTCTCAGAACACACCACACATACAGTATGCCTATACACAAAGAGAAGGGAAGAGAACATTCAGTTCTGATCATGTTTTCTACTCATTTACTGTATGAATGCTTTAGTCATCAGTCTACAAGTGTCTCTTCCTGTGTATCGCTTACTGGGAAAATTAAAAAAAAAAAAAATCATTATTGTGCACCAGCTCTTAAGGATTTTCAGTTGGATTAGCATTCAAATGACTGCAATTCTGCATTTCAGCTTTTTAAAATAAATATGCCACTGTTTACTATCGATCAACAGAATGTCAGAGTGAACTGCATAGCTCACATCAGAAGAACAAAAGATGCTAACACAGTACAATGACTGATACAATTAGAATTCACACCCTGAATATTCACTTCCTATAGACAGAGCTGCTATGTAATTTTAGGGTCATTAATGTTGGGAGAACTGTGAGGACTACAGAAAAATGAGAAGAATCTGAAGAATTAGGACTATTTGGAGTAAGAGGCTTATCAAACCTACACCACATCCACCCCAGTTTGAGAAGTGGTTTTCCCACAGCTCACAGTCCAGTTTGATTCTTCTCCAGACCTCACATCTTTTTAGGCTCCAATACTGTTGTTCCTCTCTGGCTTTTGCTCTGATCTTCCCTGCCAAGTAAACAACCCTCAGGAGAGACAGAGACAGAAAGAGAAGGAGAGAGAGAGAGCGAGAGAGAGAGAGAGCGAGAGAGAGAGACAGAGAGAGAGAGAGAGAGAGAGAGAGAGAGAGAGTACATGCTGTGTATGTGGTGTCTCGTCTTTCTTTTCCTTTCTGTCACACAAACACTCTGGCAGCTTTGATGAGGACTAAGCGCTGCTTCTCCTCCGTTATGGTGCCTGTCTCTCTCTCTCTCTCTCTCTCTCTCCTTTTGTTTCTGAAACTGCAAGCACTGCTCTTATCATCTAGTCAAATTTATTCCCAACCAACCCAATTTTCCCTCCAATACTGGAATGCTCACTTGCCTCTTTTCCTGTCTTTAGCAACTCATGGAGAGACCTGAGTATTTGCAAATCTCTCTCTCTCTCTGTCTCTCTCTCTCTCTTTCTCTCTCTGTCTCTCTCAGTATTTTCCACTCATGTCCATGTACAGGATACATTCTAATGAGGTGCTTTCCTCAAACAGTTTTCTCTCCCCTCTGTAGTCATGGCTGTTTCAGTTACCCTAAAATAGAAGGTCTCCTGCTGATCTAAACTGTTTAAGACGTTTGAGAGAAATGCATATATGTATGGTGTATGTGACCGGGCTGTAGGGATCTGCTGAACCAATATACAGCCATTCATAATTTTGAAAACTGCACTGTAAACAGCCTTAACTGTCCTTTGGGTTGCACATTTTTGCATCACTAGAGCATAACCTGTAAGAAATTTAGATCAGATATTGCAAAACAAACAAACAAACATACAGAAAAGCAGTCCAGGCTGGCTTTACATAGGAAGGACAATTTTAGCTTTACCTCAGGTTCCAGTAAAACACTGTACACATAAAATAGAAATGTTTTTAAAATATTTACAAAAGATATACTACTGCAAATATGCGCGCCATAAAATGAGGGCAAAATGATGTTTCATTCTTTTACAAGATTTCATCCTTTCGGCTTTCACCACCAACTTTTGAAATCGGCTGTACAAATCAGATATACTGAGGTAAAAGCCTGTTATTCTTCCTTTCTCACCACAGTTTTGTACGTAGTGAATTGAGCTAATCAGTGCCAGCTTAACAAAGTCACTTAAATTGCCCCACTAACCCTCCTAGTCCAAAAGAATAATGAGCTCTGAAAACAAAGACAGCAGGGAAACACTGGACTCTCCTCTTTCAATGAAAGGAAAAAATAAATAATGAAATACTATGGCCATTTTCCCCAAGACCTCTGAGGTCTTCTTGGCTTGTTGACCATGTCTCAGGAAATGCCTACTTAAATCTTTCTGTTTCTGCCGATAAAGATGCGATAGGTATCATTCTTTGTTTGTCTGCCCATCTCTCTCTCTTTCTCTTTCTCTCTCTCTCCCGTTCTCTCTCTCTCTCCCTCTCTCTCTCTCTCTCTCTCTCTCTCCCTCTCTTTGTCTACTTGTAGAGGCGTTTTTAAAGCCATGCTTTGAAAGTGTGCCACCTCGTCAAAACCTATCCTTCTTTATCTCTCTTTGCCTGGCAATGGCATGTATGCCAGGGCACAGCAAGTGCCAACTGGACGCCCTTTAGTCCTCATAGGCCTGTGATGGACAGAATGCCAGGGCAAAGAGCAAAGGGGTTGGCACTGCCATCAATCATGCCACAGGCGATGCCAGTCACTCAGCAGTGGAGGAGTTAATTGTGGCGTATGCACATTTCTCTCTTTCACTCTCTCTCTCTCTCTCTCTCTCTCTCTCTCTCTTTCTCTCTCTCTCTCTCTCTCTCTCTCTCTCTCTTTTGCATTTTCACTCCAGTCATATTCTAGCAACCCACAATTATGAATCTCGACCAAAAAGAGAAAGGACAACAGAAAGAGAAAATTGGCACCAACATTATGAATCTTTGCCAGATCTCCCTGGGGGTAAACAGGGCACCAGAGACAGAAGACTGGCCTCAGCCTGGCACTGCCAGCTTTTCTGCCAGTTCCACAGACAAAGAAAAACAGACCGAAAAAGACAGAGCCTATACTCTGTTATGATTTCTTTTTCCACTGTAAAGATGCATGTACCATGAAATAACAACCAACAAAGATGAGAATACATGACCATGTTATCTTTTAAAGGTTGCTTACTCTCTGAATATCTACACACATTCTTCCACTGAAAAAGTTTTATTACCTCTGAGTTAATGGGGGAGAGGCCAAGACCACTACTGTGGTTTCAGTATAGTGAATATGTGAAATAGATTTGTTTTACATTACACCTAATGAGAGAACTGAAGATTCCTTAGTCCCACTTCACAGTGAAATACATCAGAAAATACATTTGTTGCATTTATTAAAACATACTCTAACATTAGTTTTAATCCTTCCACTTAAAACAGTAATCACAGATTTTGAGCATCAAACACTCTTATCAGATGTAACTGATTGTATTAAAAGAATTGAGGAGTTCCGTAAAGGTCATTTTTTTTATGTCATTACATCAATAGCAAATGGAGGGTACCCTAGTTTTGCTCAGCATTAATTACGTTTGTAAGGGGGAAAAAAATGATTAAGAATAAATAACTAAATAATGAAATAAATAAATTGTAAACCTTTGGAGGAGACTGCTGTCAGGTTTCCTCAATTGAGCCACAGTAAGATCTTCATCCTCCAGTTACATACGTTTGCACGTAGCAGAGGAGGGCAAGTACACAGCTGTAATGATTCAAGCTTTAAAAAAACAAACAAAAAAAAACAAGTAACTCAAGCCTAAAACAGGCGGCTCAAGCCTAAAACAGGTGGCTCAAGCCTAAAACAGGCGGCTCAAGCCTAAAACAGGTGACTCAAGCCTAAAACAGGCGGCTCAAGCCTAAAACAGGTGGCTCAAGCCTAAAACAGGCGGCTCAAGCTTAGAAATGTGAGGTACCCTGCTACATGGCCTTTTTAGTTTATTCAACACGTGGGAAGAGAAATTCTATTGAAAAGAAAATCGGGTCCACAAGGTGAATGGGCTCAAAGTGGCTTTGGAGTGTTTTGCCTCAACATCTGAAGCTGAAATTGCCTTTTTAAATTATTATTTATTTATTCATTTTTTTATTGAGGGCATTCTGTTGAAAAATCAAGGTTTTACTAGTGAATCCTAAATAGTGGTTCTCTGGCTCAATGACTGTATATGTTGGGGGAAGGGGCAGTAAAGACAGGTGGTGTTTAGTTTTCTCTGCTCTGTTCTTCTCCCTGTTATCAAACATGTTCTTCTACCTGACCCCCCCCCCCCCATCTCTCTCTCTCTCTCTCTCTCTCTCTCTCTCTCTCTCTCTCTTTCCAGGTCTCTTTCTGTTTCTATTACACCCTAGTTTCTCTCTCTCTCTACCTTTGGCTTTACGCTAACAATGGCACTAGTATGATTATGTTTTGTAAATATTTGAATCATACCTGAAGCAGGTAACTCTAATAAAGCTGTTACCTTCAACAACATCATTATCTTCATAAATGGCACAGCTCATTAATTTAATAAGACAATATGTAACAATATGTCTGTTCCCAACAGCACTTGAACACCACTACTTTGTGACACTCTGAAAGCTCCTCAGTTACTTGTTTGTAAGTAGTATTAAAACAAAGACTTATTTCAATTTTTTTTCTCATTTTTCCATACTAAATGCTGTAAAATATTCTCAGTAGATATAACTTGTTCTTGGGTGGATCTTTGAAAAGCCAGAATGAAGGAACATGTCTTATTATCCAATAGCACATCTAGCTCTGAACATCTATAGCAAACAAAGCAAAGCTTTATCAAACAGTTATGCCTAACAAATGGATAAATGTCACCACTCCATTCACCCTCACCTCCCCACCTCTCTCTTTCTTTCTCTCTCTCTCTTTCTCTCTTTCTCTCTCTCTCTCCCTGCACACATCCCCCAGTCTCTCTTGCCATCTTCACGTGAGGGATGGATGATTTTTTGGCTCTGCCACTTTCTAATCGGTCTTTTTGCACTTCATTGAGAATTCATGGCTGCCCTGTAAAAACACTGATTCTGAGCATTATCAGCAGAGAACAGAAAAAACTCTACATTACACATGCACAGTGAATCTTCCAGCCCTGCTACATATTCATATCTGTGCGTGTGTGTGTGTGTGTGTGTGTGTGTGTGTGTGTGTGTGTGTGTGTGCGTGCACGCGCGCACACGTGTTTGTCAGTCTGATGACTGGACACACACATATGAAGACTGGACTTCAGTGTGTACGTCCACATATAAGTTCACACGCACACTGATCACAATGTGGATGGTTCCCTGAGGGAACTATGGGCATATGAACATCATCGCATGTCTACGACCACAATCTTTCTCTTAACCTGCATTCTCACTATGCAAAGGAAGTTTGCCACAGTTAAATGAACCTTATGGGGGTTTAAATAATATTCTCAGTGATAATATAAATCAATGCTAACCAGAGGAAATGTAATTACAAGAGTATTTGAAAGCAGCAAGTAATTGTAAGAATAGGTGTGTGAACTGATGCGAAACTGATCTGAAATGAACTCTTGGGAGTTTTATACTGGAAATCAATTTTCAAATTTTCTTTTTAGATTTTATTGTGCTGGCAGGGATATCAGTGCAATTCTTAGATTATGTACAAATGTGGACATGACAAAAAATGTTTGAATTTGTGCAGACATACTTCTCAAAATGCACAATGAAAACACATCTATTTCCCACAAATCCTTCCAAAAGTCTGTTCACAAACATACTGATTACTGATTTTGTTTTTTGTTTTTTAAACATCCAAATCATAATTGTAATATTTTTCTCATTATATTTTCAAGACAAATTTCTTGTATAACCTTAACTACAGACCAAAACTGTGCCTCTTTAACAGTTTCCAGAGTCTGTCATTTATATCAAGCAAGAGGATAATGTCTGTTCTCATTCTTATTGTTGATGGTGTTTATTTTTCAAATGTTGTAAAATTGTATTGTGAGAAACCTCCCAAAAGCTCACATCAGTGGCACCAGTAAACTCTGTCAGGCAAATTGCGGGATAGCACAGTCTACCAGCTCTTGAATCAGAGAAGAGGCCCAGAAAGGAGACAGAAAAGAAATGGAGAGAGAATTCATTCAGTGTCTGACTCAGACAGACATGCTGAAGCTGACAGGTGCAGCCCTGCAGTCACACAGGCAGAGGACCAGTCTGCTAGTTGACTGACAGCTCTGACTATCCAATACCAGCCTGACCTAGGGGCGGAGCAGCTGAGACCACAGTTAAAGCACAAGGAATATGGGGGACAATGTACTTCATTTGTGAAGTGCAGAAAATACAACAATACAGAATATTGTTGGGTAATTGTTCGCATGATGATTTATTATTATTGTTGTTGTTAATTCCAGGGTGCGTATAGGTGAACTCATCTGATTTGATGCTGTAAATAATATAGAAACTGATTGCCGATTTCAGATAACTGGATTGTAAATATGAAGATTTTGCTCACAAAGATTATTTTTGTTCTTTTTCTCTACTGCTTTAACTCACAGAAATGGTGTGAATTATCATTAGGTTTGTTATCCTGTACACACACTTTGGTCACTGTTTCCTGAGTAACACACGCGGTGTCTTTCTGGTAGACATTTGCCCTAATACAAACGCTCAGTTTACCCAGTAGGTGCCCATGCCCTGTGGGTGCCTTGGGTCTGGTATCAGTCCATTGCAGTGTGCTGGTGTGCAGGATGTGTGTCCTGCCCTTGCCCCATGGGGCAGTGGAATGCTGGCAGATGAGACAGGGTAAGTGGGGGCAAAAAAAGCCAGAGGGGTAGTTAGCAAGCAGTTGAGGGGGTGGGGTGGGTGGGGGTTGGCAGATAAAGCCACAGAGAGGCAGTTAGCAGACTCTGTTGAAGTCCTGGCAGGCTTGTCAGAGTGTAATGCCCTTCACGGTTAAAATAGCCCCCCTGGGTTACCCAAAGACCAGTGAACTCCCAGTCTAACCACATTAAAGGGACGGGGTGAACACACTGCAAATGGCTTTGGAAAGCCACATGAATATTTCTGTTTTTCCTCTAGATGGAAAAAAAAAACATGCACACCAACAAGGCTAACTGTGAACAGATGAATTACTGATTCATTTAGACCAGCTGTACAGTGCAAAGTGTGTGTGTATGTGTGTGTGCATACATATGTGACATTCTTATTGCTGATGGTGTTGATTTTTCAAATGTTGTAAAATTGCATTGTGAGAAAACTCCCAAAAGCTGTCCCATCTCACGAAAGACACATGCTACTAGCTAACTGAAAGTACAATGACACCAAGCCTAGCTACAAAATAATGAATCAGCCCTGTATTTTCCAAGACCCCTGAGATAAACCCTGTTGCAATTATGAACCAGTGAACTGAGCTTTGAATGTCAGTCACTTGAAGTGATGTCCAAATCAGGAAAAACAGAATCTCCTCCTGAGAGAGAAAAAAAAAAAACCATAATAAAAACATAAAACGTGAACATAAAAAAGACTTTAGTGTTTTGCATAAGTGGAAGCATGGTGTTGTTCTGCTGTAAAATCATTACTTTTCATTTGAAAAATGCTATTACACAATCAACTTCTCTTCTTGCTCTGTAATATTTCCATTTGGTCCATAAACGGAAGACTCAGCATGAGATTTCTCAAGCACAGAGTGTCTGGGCAGAGGAATGATTAGCTTGTTACGCAAGATGGAAATAAGCTTCGCCACGGTTTTGCTGTAGCGAGCTATTTTGGAACTCAACAGATGAGAGAACACTGGGCAGAGCTTGAAAAACTGGGTCAGGTTAAGAGAGAGGGGCGGCACTTTCATCTGACTGCAAACAGAGTGTGTATAAAACACGACAGAGCTGAGAGCAAACCAAGGACAGGCTGAAAGGTAGACTGAGATATAGATATTATGTCAGCACAGCAATGATTTATCTCCTCAAAAATGATACTTTTCAAATTAATTAAGTTAAAGCCACATCTATTAGGAACTCTCTCTCGTTCTGTGTGTGTGTGTGTGCGGGCGCGCGCGTGCGTGTGTGTGTGTGTGTGTGTGTGTGTGTGTGTGTGTGTGTGTGTGTTATTATCAGGCAGGCCTAAAATAGGAATCGTCAGTGTCATTGCTGCATTTTGTAAAAACATGGCATCGAGCGGCATCGTTTCTAAGGGACTAAAGTATAAAATGATGGATAGAGATGAAAGGATGAGAAACAGAGGAAGGAGAACGTGTGCATGGGGACTGAGATGGAGGGCAGAGGCTCTGTAGCTCCAGAAAGTAGGGCAGTTCTGCTTGGCACTGGGGGAGTTTGCCCCCCCCCCCCACCCCCGACTAAACCGCTGACGAGGCTCCACTGGGCTCCTCCATTCGTCTCTTTGTATTAATTTTTGTTTGTGCTTGAGATGTATATGTGTGTGTGTGTGTGTGTGTTTGTGTGTGTGTGTTCACGTATGTACTGCTACATACAACATTATGCGCCAATGTGTCAGTATGTAAAGTGCTCATTCAATTTACAGTTGGGTTTATTGCACGTGTATGTATCAAAATCCAAATGGATGATGTACATAACACCACAAAGAATTAACAAAGTTACTATTTACAGGTCTACCTCATGACCTCCTGATCTTGGTCCTGGTAAAACCACTGGCACACAACACCTCACTGCCATAGCCTTTCAAAGTCAGATTTTTATTCCTCCCACTGCCCACCACTGAGTGATTGAGACTACTGTGAGAGCTCCAGATAGAAAACTCCCAGTATGCCACTTGAATAAACGTCCCATCATGACATGAAGACACTGAAATCCAAAAAGCAGAAATCAATACGTCACAATCGTCCTATTCATACCAGGAGGCACAATCACACGTAAAATGTTTTGACATGGTGAAAAGAGATGTAATCAAAAATAAGTGCTTGCCAGTCATCACCCCTCATCATTCTCAACTTCTACTTTTGTCTAGGTGGTAAAAAAAGTTTTGAAAGCAAGAAAAAAAAAAGAAAAACTTGTTCTTTGTGAGGGTCTGCACAAAACATGACTTATATTCAAAACATTACTTAGTACTCTAAGATATGTTTTTGGGGCTAGAGCATAAATAAACATAATGCAACCATTACCGCAATCGGCTCAGGTACATACACACACACTCACACACTTTTTTTCAGCTCATCCATCCCAGTACAATTCCCTCAGCAGTGGTAGCTCATTGATTCCAACTTATGTTTGTTGCTATTATCAATTATCTGTTGGACAGTGTAATATTCGCCCAGTGTTGCTACTTCATAAGTGGGAGATTTTACAGTGATCAAAACAGACAAATCTGATTTAAAGAGCAGGCATTAATATGAGGCAGCAACCCTCTCCAATAGGGTGTAATGAATTATGGATGTGCATTTTGCAAGCATTTTCTAATATTGCCAAAGCTTTTCTCAGCTCTGTTTAGGAAGGATCTATCTATCTATCTATCTATCTATCTATCTATCTATCTATCTATCTATCTATCTATCTATCTAACCTACATTTCATTTAATCTTTTCTGTTTCTCACCTCTTTTTCGGGCAATAGAACAACATACTTCAAAATGTCACTGACACCCAGCCGCGGAGGTTACAAATCTGGCAGGGATTTTCCGATTAGCATTTCTGAAGAGTCTCACAATGTTTTCATTGCTTCCCACATCTGTCTTCTTTTCAAAAGAAAAGTGTGGAGAGGTTGGTAAGGGGTAATAGAGTGGCGCCAGGTGAAATTTCAGAGAGGCAAAAAGAACAGAATGTTGAAAAAAAAAAAACGCTCTGCCCTATTGAAGAGAATTTGTTTTCTGTGGTGAAAATTTGTGTCAGAATTTGTGTTCTCGACGTCAGCGACAGATCTCCTAACTCTAGGGTGATGGAGGCGAGGGCTCGACGCCTTGCCAATAACGTTCCGACGATAGGATCCCAAGGTCGCTCAGTTTGAAACAGTAGTTTTAGTACCTCTAGCTGGAGACAGCGCGGCTCAAATGAAATGACTTACAGAGTTGCGAATGAGGGACAACTGATATTTAAGAAATGTAGTTGTGGCACGTCCTGTACAGATCACAAATGTAATAAA